>NW_024070204.1:6645741-6902103 GCF_014754425.2 Oryx dammah
TTTTTTTTTTTTTTTTTTTTTTTGGCTCCAAAATCACTGCAGATGGTGATTGCAGCCATGAAATTAAAAGATGCTCACTTCTTGGAAGGAAAGTTATGACCAACCTAGACAGCATATTAAAAAGCAGAGACATTACTTTGCCAACAAAGGTCCATCTAGCCAAGGCTATGGTTTTTCCAGTAGTCATGTATGGATGTGAGAGTTGGTCTATAAAGAAAGGTGAGTGATGAAGAATTGATGCTTTTGAACTGTGGTGTTGGAGAAGACTCTTGAGAGTCCCTTGGACTGCAAGGAGATCCAACCAGTCCATCCTAAGGGAGATCAGTCCTGAGTGTTCATGGGAAGGACTGCTGTTGAAGCTGAAACTCCAATACTTTGGCCACCTGATGCGAAGAACTGACTCACTAGACCCTGATGCTGGGAAAGATTGAAGGTGGGAGGAGAAGGGGACAACAGAGGATGAGATGGCTGGATAGCATCACTGACTCAATGAACATGAGTTTGAGTAAACTCCGGGAGTTGCTGATGGACAGGGAGGCCTGGCGTGCTGCAGTCCATGGGATTGCAAAGAGCTGGACGTGACTGAGGGACCGAACTGAACTGATATGAAAGTCTTAGGGTTCCAGGGCCATTTGTTGAGAAGGGTGTTCTTTCCCCAATAAAGTACCCTACTACTCATGTTGACATCTCTTGAAGACGTGTATATTACACTATTTCTGGACTCTGTAACCTGCTGTATTAATCTATATACCTATCTTTATGCCAATGTTACAGTCATGACTGTTTAGCTTTACCACAAATTTTGAAAATGGGTGATTAAAATCTTCTAGTTTGTTACTCATTTTCTAAGTTGCTTTGGCAAATCTAAGTCTTTTCCATGTAAATTTTGTCTTGTGCTTGTTTCCTTGTAAACTGCATTTCCATGTAAATTTTTAGATACAGATTTTCGACCTGCTGGAGTTTTGATTGAAATTGCATGGAATGTAGAGATTGATTCAAGGAGAATTGACATCCTTACAATATGCAATCTTCCAACCCATTAACTTAAAATACATATTTATTTTCACTGATCTTTTTAAACCCCTCTCAGTATTCTTTAGCTTTTATGTATAGGTCTTGACTATTTTTTTTATTAATTTTGTTCTTAAGTATGTCATGAATTTTTTTTCTGCCACCATAGATGGTATGGCTTTAACTTCCTTTTCCACTTATTAGATGCTTACATAAAGAAATACAGTAAAAAACCTTCAGCATTTGAATCATAGGTTACAATTCATTGTCAATAATGCCAATGTCCTTGCCATATCCTGTTCTGGTTTGGATGCTGGCTCTGTCTTCTCAAACTATGTCTATGCCTTTTAGCATGCCTTGCCATCTTTTGTGTCAGGGCAGATATGATCTACTGTGCATAAATAGGTCTTAGTAAGGTAGTGGTAAAGTATGGGGAATGAGAAATATTCTATAGTCCTATTATGTTATTAGTTCTCAGATTTTCAGTGTACCTGTGCCTAGCACTCTGAACTTTACACGTGCTTTTTGGTTCTGTTTTTTGTTTTTTTTTTTCACGTCTGTAAATAGTACACAATGGCTAGATGGGGCTATTGTTGTTCAGTTGCTAAGTCGTGTTGAACATTATGAGTTCATGGACTGCAGCATACCCTGCTTCCCTGTCCTTCACTGTCTCCTGGGGCTTGCTCAAACTCGTGTCCATTGAGTCAATGATGCCATTCAACCATCTCATCCTCTGTCTTCCCATTCTCCTCCTGCCCTCAGTCTTTCCCAGTATCAGGGTCTTTCTCCAAAGCGGCTGGAGTTGAATATTCTCCTTAACCCAGGTTGATTATGTTTTGATAAAGCTCCAATAGATTAGGCTCTGGAAAATTGTTTCTATTGTGGGCAGGCCTTGTTAATAGAACAGAATGCTCTGCTCTAATTTAAAAGTGTTTCCTTTTTCCCTCCCCTACCAGAGCACAGGGGACTTTTCTTTAATCTTCACAGTGAGAATCTGCTTAAACTCCTGCAGGTTTCTTCAATGTGTGTTCCAGGTTTCTGCTCATGGATGTCTGTGATTCTCTCTATCTCTCAGTGTATCTTCAGTTTTGGGTGCAGTGGTTTGTCCTGTGACCTTACTTCTCTGATAGATCTAAGATTTGTTGATCTTTCAGTTTGTTTGACTTTTCTCTTGTGAGCATGGAGTGATGGCTTCCAAGCTACTGACAAGCCAGACTGGATTTCATCGACTTTTCTTTACTATTTGCTTTCTGTTTTTGTTGTTTCTGCTTTCAAATTTATTATTTACTTCCTTTTACTTAGTTAGCATTTAAATTGTTATTCTTTCACTAGATTCTTATGGTGGAAGCTTTGGTCATTGACTTGAACCTTTTATTTGTACTAATAAAAGCATGTAAACCTACACATTTCTTATATTAAGAACTGCTTTAGCTGCATCTGATATATTTAATAGAAGTGTGAAAGTGAAAGCGTTACTCCCTCAGTCATGTCTGACTCTTTGCAACCCCATGGTCTTAGCCTGCCGGACTCCTCTGTCCAAGGAGTTCTCCAGGCAAAAATACTGGAGTGGGTTTCCATTCCCTTCTCTCGGGCATCTTCCTGACCCAGGGATCAAACCTGAATTGCCTGAATTGCAGGCAGATTCCTTATTGTCTGAGGCAAACATGCACTTTTAAATTTATCTTTAATAAACTGTTTTTAATGTTTCTTGTGATTTCTTCTTTGACCCGTGTATTATTTGGAATTGTGTTGTTTAATTTCCAAATATTTGGGGTGAATTTTCAAACAGTTTTATCGATTTCTAATATATTTCAGTTTTGGTCAGAGATCACACACTATATAATTTCAATCCTTTACATTCCTTGAAAAGTGTGTTATGGTCACATATGTATTTTTATCTTGATGAATGTTAATTGTTTAGCTGGAAAGAATGTATATGCTGCCCTTTTGGGGTGAAATGCTTTATAAATATAAATTAGGCCAAGTTGGTTGATAGTGTTATTCTACTATTCAATTGTTTTCTATCTTTATGGATTTTTTCTTTTTTGGTCTAATGTGCCATGGCAGTTGAGATATGACTGGTATAATCTACCACTATGATTGTAGATTTGTTTTTTTAACCCTTTATTTGTGTAGTTTTTCGTTCATGTGTGTGGAAGGTCTATAATAGTTATGTTCACATATAGAAATTTTAAGTCTTGGTTTATTCACTCACCATTATGTAATGTTCTTCTTTTTTTCCATTAAGTTGTCTTGAAAACAACCTAATCCATTCTCCTTTGAAATAATTTGTTTTTCATTGGAAGATAGTTGCTTCACAATATTGCGTTGGTTTCTGCCACACATCAACATGAACGAGCCAGACACATACATGTGTCCCCTCCTGTTAAACCTCCCCGCTGTCTCTCACCCCAGGCCACCCCTTTAGGTGATCACAGAGCACTAAGTTGGGGCTCCCGGCATCATGCAGCAAATTCCCAATGGCTACGTGTTTTCAATGTGGTGATGTATGTGTTTCTGGGTTACACTCTCAATTTGTCCCACCCTCTCTTCCTTTACTGTGCCCCACAAATCTGTTCACTATGTCCAATCTTAATATATCTTTTGAAGATGGTTATAATTAGTCTTCACCATGGTATATCTTTTTTTCTATACTTTCACTCTGTTTTTATATTTAATGTATACTATCCTGATGGCTCAGATGGTAAAGAATCTGCCTGCAATGTGGGAGACCTGGGTTCGATCCCTGAGTCGGGAAGATCCCCTGAAGAAGAGAATGGCTATCGACTCCATATTGCCTGGAAAATTCCCAGAGAGATGAGCCTGGCAGGGCCCCAGTCCATGGGGTCACAAAGAGTTGGACACAACTGAGTGGCCAATGCTTTCACTTCAAACTAAGCATATAGGTTAAGTGGCCCACTTAAAAAAAAATCCTGACTTAACTGTATCTGTTTTGAGTTAGACTGTCAAGATACTTATATATATATATTTAAAAGCAATTAGACATTTAGATACTTTTAACGTAATTTCTGCTATTCAGAAGTTTGATCTTCCTTCCTGCTATTGATTTACTATTTACCTCATTTATTTACTATTCAGTTCAGCTCAGTTCAGTCGCTCAGTCGTGTCTGACTCTTTGCAACCCCATAAACTGCAGCACGCCAGGCCTCCCTGTCCATCACCAACTCCCAGAATTCACCCAAACTCATGTCCATTGAGTCGGTGATGCCATCTAACCATCTCATCCTCTGTTGTCCCCTTCTCCTGCCTTCAATCTTTCCCAACATCAGGGTCTTTTCAAATGAGTCAGCTCTTCACATCATGTGGCCAAAATATTGGAGTTTCAGCTTCAACATCAGTCCTTCCAATGAACACCCAGGACTGATTTCCTTTAGGATGGACTGGTTGGATCTCTTTGCAGTCCAAGGGACTCTCAAGAGTCTTTTCCAGCACCACAATTCAAAAGCATCAACTCTTTGGCGCTCAGCTTTCTTTATAATCCAACTCTCACATCCATACATGACCAGTGGAAAAACCATAGCCTTGACTAGATGGACCTTTGTTGACAAAGTAATGTCTCTGTTTTTTAATATGCTGTCTAGGTTGGTCATAACTTTCATTCCAAGAAGTAAGCGTCTTTTAATTTCATGGCTGCAATCATCATCAGCAGTGATTTTGGAGCCCCCCAAAAATAAAGTCTGCCACTGTTTCTACTGTTTCCCCACCTATTTGCCATGAATTGGTGGGACCAGATGCCATGATCTTAGTTTTCTGAATGTTGAGCTTTACGCCAACTTTTTCACTCTCCTCTTTTACTTTCATCAAGCAGCTCTTTACTTCTTCTTCACTTTCTGCCATAAGGGTGGTGTCATCTGCATATCTGTTATACACCTGTAAAAATGGGCTTTCCTGGTGGCTCAGATGGTAAATAGTTTGCCTGCAGTGCGGGAGACCTGGGTTCAATCCCTGGATTGGGAAGATCCTCTGGAGAAAGAAATGGCAACCCACTCCAGTACTCTTGTCTGGAAAATCCCATGAATAGAGGAGCCTGATGGGCTACAGTCCATGGGGTCGCAAAGAGACACGACTGAGTGACTTCAGATAAAGAATCACCTTAAAACTGAGAGAGGTGCACCAGACCCCTCTCCCACAGCATGCACTTTGAGATAGCATTGGCACAAAGTGACTCATCCCTGTCCATGAAACAACTGACGTGAATCTTAGAAAGGCAGATTTCCAAGCAAATGCATAGTTTCATTAACGTAGCTTAAGAGAAGATTTCCACGAGTAAGAAGTACTGGTTTGTGGAGCCATTGTCGGTTCAAGGATGGAGTCTTAGGTGGAACTGATTTGAAGAGACGCAGATTCTGAGGCAAATGCATAGTTTCCTTAACATAGCTTAAGAAAAATATTTCCATCAGAAAAACACATTGGTTAGCTCAAGGTTTGAGAAAAGTTAAGTTCAGGTGGAACCAGGTATCGTCATGACCACACAGAGTTTAAAAGAAGCCTCCTCTGATTTTGTATAGAGAAGGGAAAACAAAGTCTGCCACTTGCAGTATATTTTCTCCTGCCAGTTGGGGACCCCTAGCCTTCCTACCTGTTCCCCTCTCAATACAAAACAAATGTGAGAATCTAGGTATCTTCTCTTAACTCAAACATTGGGGACATTTGCAAAAATAGAATACAGTTCCAATTTTCTTTTCAATGTTTTTGTTTTTATATATAGTTACATATCTTTAAAAAGATCTTATTTTTATTAACATGTATGGGATTATTATTTCCAAGTATGTTATATACTGTATATGTAATGTAATATGATTACAATTCTGTTTTTGTTTCTAGTATGTTAAATATGTTTCTAAGTATGTTAAATAATATATTTACATAAACAAAAACTCTTTAATATCCTCATTTTTTTTAGTCTAAAGGGTCTTCAGAATAAACAGTTTAAGAATTAAGTCTTTAAAACCTTAAAATAATTTTTAAAAACTTAATTTAATAACAGACTATTATTTCTGCTGTTTTACCTTCCTTCATGAAGATATAAGTTTTTACTGTTGTTATTGTTCAGCCACTAAGTTTTGTGTGACTCTTTGTGACTACGTGGACCGCAGCAGACCAGGCTTCCCTGTCCTTTACTATCTCCTTGAGTTTGCTCAAACTCTTGTCCATTGAGTGGGTGTTGCCACCCAACCATCTCATTCTCTGTTTCCCCTTTCTCCCCCTGCCTACAGTCTTTCTCAAATATCTATGAAGTGTCGTTTTCCTTCAACTGAAAGAGATTTCTTTAAATTTTTTTCATATAGTTACTGCAATAGATGGACTTTACTTGTGTTGGCCTAAGGATATCTTTATTTCACTTTGGTGCTAAAAAAAAAGAAAGAAAGAAAACTATATAGAATTTGAAGTTGATAATTGTTCTTTTAGAAAAATTGTTGGTGAAAATGGCAACCCACTCCAGTGTTCTTGCCTGGAGAATCCCAGGGACAGGGGAGCCTGGTGGGCTGCCGTCTGTGGGGTTGCAGAGAGTCGGACACGACTGAAGTGACTTAGCAGCAGTAGCAGTATGGTTATGCTTCCCCATTTTTATTCAGAGAGACTAGTTGCCCCAACTTACCGGGGGTGGATATTGAGAAGGTCAAAGTCAGCAATGTATTAAGAAAATAAAGCAGTTGGCATGAGGAATGAGAAAGAGCATTGCATCCATCTTTAATTTAAGGTGATAAACTTGCCCTTTTTACCAATTCATGTTCCATCTGCAGAAACCGAATATTTCAAGTTCAGTTCTCCTATAAAGTTTATATTTTTGCCCTGACCTCAAATCTTTAAAGTCTTTGTTCTCAGGAAAACTAGGCCCTCAACACCTGACTAATGGAATTTTTAGTTAAATTTTAAACTCTAACTTATGTTAATGGTATTGTACATTTTTGAGAAAAGATATAAAGAAGCAGTTGGGTGACCTTTTATAATTTCCCCCCTGATCTTTATGTTGCTAACAGTGATATCCATAAGCTTTACTAGAAAGTTACAATTCTTTATAGAATGTCATAGAGTGATGATGTATTTTACCTGGTGTTAGAACACCAAGTGTTTTATTACAAATTTTAAAGGGGACCAGACTTTTCACTTCTGAAACTGACAACCTTAGACCTGTTTCAGCAACAAATGCATAGACAGAATTTACACAAAGAAAAAACACAAATCCAATTATTTGCAGAGAACACATGGGACTCATCAATGCCATCCAACATCAAACAAAATTGTGACATATGTTTAGAAAATGTGTCGTTTAAATGTAGAGGTGTGTTTCCCAGAATGTGTGCTCTGGTCAAGATTCTCTCCTTCAGAGGAAGCAGTGCCTTGAAGGAGAGATGGAAAAACACTGTGAAGAGAAAAAGGTATTTCAATGAATTTCATCCCATTTCAGCTGTGTTCCATGGCTTTGTCAGGCAAGTGTATACTCCTTGGTTTTCTGTCTCCTAGATCTCGGGTCTTGGACAGACTGTGTTTTAGCTCTTAGACAAATCAGTGTTACAGCTCTGTGTTACAACTCTATTTTATTTAGATAATAACAGGAAAATCCATTCTCGAGGCATGAGTGCATGTCGACCCAAAGACACGAAGAGAGCGTGCCCCAGCGTGCTGGAGAGAGAGCGAGCCCCAGCCCTTTGGCTCCTCTTTTTATATGTCCCCCCCCCCCCGGGCCTGCTCTATGTAAATTGGGTGAGCCAGGAGTGTTGTTTGTTCTACCTGAGGTCCTCACTCTGGTCCTCGGACCTTTGTTCTATTTTCGTGGGCTTTTCTTTTCCTTATCTTTTAGCCACCGACATTCTGGACTCCTCCTAACTACCTAACAACTTGATGATAGCTGTCCTCCTGACATAAGTATTTGCTGGAGGGCTCAGTATAAGCCAGTGCAGGTTTTGCTCCCTTGCCCTTTGCTGTCTATGCAGCTGTGATCTGCTAAGAATATTTATAAACACATGAGCCCTGTAGGGCTCCTCACCACCGAAGCCCCTACTCCTTCCCAAACACTTGCCTGGACCCCAAAGCTCTCTCCCTGTCTTTAGTCAAGTCCTACTGAGTTCTCAGGGCCCTGCCTCATGACCTCATTGTCCATGAAACCTTCCCATAGTCTCAGGTAGAGTCAGGACTCTGCTCTACGGTGAAATACAAGGTCACTTTTATGTCACTGTCACCTGGGTTGGCTGCTGACTTGTCTGGGCTCCTCCTGAGCTTTGTGGGGTGGGGAGGGGAATGGGCATTACTAGGGAGCACGTAAGGGCCAAAAATAGCAGAACATGTGACTACCTTTCTTTGTTTGTTGGGCCCGTATGGCAAAAACACCATAGACTCAGTTCAGTTCAGTTCAGTTGCTCAGTTGTGTCCGACTTTGCAACCTCATGGACTGCAGCACGCCAGGCCTCCCTGTCCATCACCATCTCCCAGAGTTTATCCAAACTCATGTCCATTGAGTCGGTGATGCCATCCAACCATCTCATCCTCTGTCGTCCCCTTCTCCTGCTTTCAATCTTTCCCAGCATCAGGGTCTTTTCAAATGAGTCAGCTCTTCCCATCAGGGGGCCAAAATATTGGAGTTTCAGCTTCAACATCAGTCCAATGAACACTCAGGACTGATCTCCTTTAGAATGGACTGGCAGAATCTCCCTGTAGTCCAAGGGACTCTCAAGAGTCTTCTCCAACACCACAGTTCAAAAGCATCAATTCTTCAACACTCAGCTTTCTTTATACTCCAACTCTCACATCCATACATGCCTACTGGAAAAATCATAGCCTTGATTAGACGGACCTTTGTTGGTAAAATAATGTCTCTGCTTTTTAATATGCTATCTAGGTTGGTCATAATGTTCCTTCCAAGGAGTAACCATGGACTAGGTGGCTTATAAACCACAGACATTTATTTTTCATAGTTCTGAAGGCTGGGAAGCCCAAGATCAAGGTGCTGGTAGATTCAGCGTCTGATGAGAGTCTAGCTCATAGACGATGGACAACTTGTGTCCACATATGGCAAAAAGAGCAAGGGATCTCTCTGGGCTCTCTTTTATCAGGCACTAATCCTATTCATGAGTACCCCATCCTCATGCACTAATCAATTCTCAAAGGTACCAACTCCAAGCACCATCCAGTCAGGGGGTAGTGTTTCTACATATGAATTGTGGGGACACAAATAGTCTGTAGAAACCCCTAAACTCTCATTATTTTGCATCTCCATCTCTACTCTCTGCAGCCAGTCTTCCAGTGTGCAATGTCCCTGTTCCTCTGATGCTGTACATATTTATGGGGTCAGGCAACAGGGAACACCTGTATGACTATGGCCAATGGATGCTCCCTGGTTTGACAGGTGGTCTTGTTGGGAAAGTTCAGCAGTGGCTCGTGTCAGCCTATTCTTCTGAGCTACCCCTCTGCTATGTCATCAAAAGAGTGGAGGGAGTTGCTTTTAAGGCCAAGCAGTGTTTTCTCTCAGCAGGAAGCTGTAAGAAAGAGGCATGTCTTGTTGACTTTTCTATCCTAAGTCCTAGCACATAGATGGCTGGATGAGCATCAGACCCCAAATGTTATTAACACATGGCTGTTTTGGACAGAAGAACTGAGTAGTCAGATCAAGGCATTCCTGGAAGTCTGTTACTACTGTGTGACACACAGCCTTCATCAGAACAGTCCATGGACATTCCTTTGGGGCTTGCTCCCAGATATGGGGGCTTCCCTGGTGACTCAGATGGTAAAGAATCTGCTTGCAATGCAGGAGGCTCGGGTTTGATCCCTAGGTCAGAAAGATTCCCTGGATAAGGGCATGGCAACCCACTCCAGTATTCTTGCTTGGAGAATTCCCTGGACAGAGGAGCCTGGTGGGCTGCCGTCTATGGGGTCACAAAGAGTCAGACATGACTTAGTGACTAACACACACAATAGAGATGTCAGTGATGGAACAACAACCCAGCAGGTATATCTCAGTCTACCACTAAAGGGTTGAGATGCCACCACCAGCCCTCCTCAAAGCAAGAAATAGTCTTTGTGATTCAGCCTTCAGGGTCCTACTGCTGCTGCTGCTGCTAAGTCATGTCAGTCGTGTCCGACTCTGTATGACCCCATAGACGGCAGCCCACCAGGCTCCCCCATCCCTGGGATTCTCCAGGCAAGAACACTGGAATGGGTTGCCATTTCCTTCTCCAATGCATGAAAGTGAAAAGTGAAAGTGAAGTCGTTCAGTCGTGTCCAACCCTCAGTGACCCCATGGACTGCAGACTTCCAGGCTCCTCCATCCATGGGATTTTCCAGGCAAGGGTATTGGAGTGGGGTGCCACTGCCTTCTCCGATGCATGAAAGTGAAAAGTGAAAGTGAAGTTGCTCAGTCTTGTCCGACCCTAAGCTACCCCATGGACTGCAGCCCACTAGGCTCCTCCGTCCATGGGATTTTCCAGGCGAGGGTAGTGGAGGGGGGTGCCGTCACATCTCCTAATTGTGCCCACCTGACTTTTCTGGTTGTCCACTCTCACTTCACACTCCATGTCCTTAAAGACTTATTTTTGTTGTTCCTGAGTGCTTTCCCAAGAATATCAAACAAGATTTCCCGCTGTTTCACCACATAATTCTCCAGTGCAAGTGCACTGTTAAGATTCATAAAAAAGAAAGCTATCCTTTTAGCCATCAGACAAGTTATAGACCCTGCCTTGACTCTGTCTGTGGGGGTGTTAGTCGCTCAGTTCTCTCTGACTCTTTGTGACCCCCATGGACTGTAGCCCACCAGGCTCCTCTCCATGGAATTTTTCAGGCAAAAATACTGGAAGTGGGTAGCTATTCCCTTCTCCATGGGATCCTCCTGACCCAGGGATTGAACCTGGGTCTCTTGCACTGCAGGCTTCTTTACTTTCTGTGCCACCAGGGAAGCCCCGTAGAGGATACAGTGATTTCCAGTTCACATCAGTGCAGGTTGATGGCAGCCAGAAGACACTCTTAGAACTTTGTTCTCCCATTCATAGAGAGTGGAAGTTTCTTCCCATTTCCTGATGTTCAACAACTTTGATTTCTACTGTTTCAGGAACTGATTGGGAATACTTCCTCAGTTTTCTTTGCTTAGCTATTTCTCTGATGGCTGTATTACACCTCTGGACTTTAGAGGCTTAAGTGGCTGTCCCTGCTAAGACAATGATTGCTATTGGAAATATATCTTCATTAGCAAGCAGCTGTGCTAAACAACCCTGCTATTTTAATTTTTCATGTAAGGTTATGCCTTTGAACTTAGTTGAATGCCATTCACCTAGTTCATTGCCATAAAAAATAAATAACAACACCTTTCAAGTCTAGAATGCTAAACCTAATAAAATTTAATCCCAGAGAGGAAAATGGACACTACTATATTTCAATGAACATTTTCTATAAATTCTCTCATTGAAGTCTAACTCACTGATCACTAAATTGTAACATTAGCTCTCACTGCAGCTTTGCTGTCACTTTAAACCAATTCCACCCCCTCCCACCTCCCACTCCTGCCCACTCTTAAAATCACTGGAAAATACCAGTGCCTTCAAGTGACTATTCATTTGAATGCTTGTAGTGAAGCTTCCCAGGTAGCTCAGAGGTTATGAATCCACCTGCCAACACAGGGAATGCAAAAGACGTGGGTTCCATCCCTTGGTCGGGAACGGTAGGAAATGGTAACCCACTCCAGTAGTCTTGCCTGGAGAATTCCACGGACAGAGGAGCCTGGCGGGCTGCAGTCCATGTGATTGCAAATAGTTGGACACGACTGAGTGACTGACACACACCTCTAAAGAAAGTGGCCATTTGGAATATGCTGTGTCTGTAACCACAGAAGTGAACCAAACTGGCTGTATTCTGTTTCTAACTGGATACTGGATTGTTTTTTTCAGAGAAAACAGAGTAAAACCATGGAAGAACCAAAGGAGCAGGACAGGGCTGGATCTTGAATGCCAGAGCCCTTTCAGAAGTGAGGGGTCCTTGGTCCAGGAAGATCCAGTGCTGAAAGCCCCTTTGTGATACCTTACCACAAATGGCCAGATTTAAAGCCCTCTGGTGGAAACCTGCCTGTCAAAGCTTCTGCTCACCAGCCTATCCTCCTCTAACTCCTAAAAGTTTGACCAAACCCCAAGTAGCATAGACAGGTCTGAGCCCTGTCTCTTGTTTCCTTGCTGGTCAACCTTGCAATAAAGCATTTTCTTTTCTTGAAGCCAGTGCCATAGTACTGGCTTCTATGTGGGTGGGGCAGTGAACTCTTTGCTGGTAACATGCAAAGTAAACAGACTTCTACATCTCACTCTGGCTACTACCAGCCATTTCTTGATTTTTCTGTAAAAGAACATCTTATATTTTCCTCAACACAATTCTAAAATACTGTGCAAACTCAACTTACAAACCATTTTCACTAAGCTAGATGCTGCTCAAGATCAACATCTATGTTGGATGTGGTGAGCCCTATTTTTGCTGCTACTGCTGCTAAGTTGCTTCAGTTGTGTCCTACTCTGTGCGATCCCATAGGGCAGCCCATCAGGCTCCCCCGTCCCTGGGATTCTCCAGGCAAGAACACTGGAGTGGGTTGCCATTTCCTTCTCCAATGCATGAAAGTGAAAAGTGAAAAGTGAAAGTGAAGTCTCTCAGTCGTGTCCGACCCTCAGCGATCCCATGGACTGCAGCCCACCAGGCTCCTCCATCCATGGGATTTTCCAGGCAAGAGTACTGGAGTGGGTTGCCATTGCTATGTTTCAAGTGATTCCTAAACTCATTATCAGAGCCTATGCCTTTTGGGGAAAATGGAGCTATTCCAATGGGTAGATTATTGTTAACTGTGTACTAGGTAATGGCCCAATTGCTTTGCTAATAAGAATTCAGAGTAGATGGAGAAAGAAGTGTTCATTTGAGTAAAGGCAGCAGGACTGACGTAAAATTATCCATTTAATGGGGTTGCACTAAGTAAATGAACCAAAAACAAAAGCACATTTTACCTATGAAGAGTTACATTAGTTTGGATTCAGTAGGTTAATATCTGATTCTGTTGGCAAGATTCTGCAACCCTAATTTATGCCAAATTCTTTTGTATTAGTGTAAAGCCATGAAATAAACAAATTATGTAAAATGCTTTCATAGCTGAAATATATTATAATTGGGAGGAAAAACATATGAAAAAATGGGCAATTATATAACTGGAACAGTTCAGATATGAAAGAGGCAAGAGAAAAAGATCATTTGTACAAAAAGATTCAGGGGATATTATGTAATGGAAATTATATAATGGACATCACATCATAATGCAGAGGACGTAATGCTTGACCTCACACTCACCTTGGCATTGGGTTTTTAACTTTAAAATAGAATTACATGAGAACTATCAAGTTTCAGATATAAAAATATGTTTACTTAGTGCTCAGCATGATTTCTAGACTTCCCAGCATTGGTGATGAACTTAAATAACAGTTACTTACAAGGTATCAGAGGAGAACAGTTAGGAACTTTGGCATGAAAATCTAAACAAGTGCTTCTTCACTAACATGAAAGTTGTTCAGTCACAGGATGTTAAAAGTTAGGGCCTTCTGGGACTTCTCTGGTGGTACAGTGATTAAGACTCCACATTTCCAATGCAGGGGGTGTGGGTTTGATCCCAGGTCAGGCAAATAAGATCCCACATGCTGGAACTTCTGCCCAAATGAGCAGCAAACCTTTTTATTCATTTAAAGGGAAAATACTTTATTTCAGTATTTATTTCCTTGCAGGATACAAGAGCCTCTTGATGATGATGAAAGAGGAAAGTGAAAAACATGACTTAAAACTCAACATTCAAAGATCATGGCATCTGGTCCCATCACTTCATGGAAAATAGATGGGGAAACAATGGAAACAGGACAGACTTTATTTTCTTGGGCTCCACAATCACTGAGGACAGTGACTGCAGCCATGAAATTAAAAGATGCTTGCTCCTTGGAAGAAAAGCTATGACAAACCTAGACAGTATATTAAAAAGCAGAAACATTACTTTGCTGATAAAGGTCCATCCAGTCAAAGCTATGGTTTTTCCAGTAGTCATGTATGGATGTGAGGATTGGACCATAAAGAAAGCTGAGCGCTGAAGAATTGATGCTTTTGAACTGTAGTGTTGGAGAAGACTCTTGAGAGTCCCTGGGATTGCAAGGAGATCCAACTAATCCATCCTAAAGGAGATCAGTCCTGGGTGTTCATTGGAAGGACTGATGCTGAACCTGAAGCTCCAATATTTTAGCCACTTAATGCAAAGAGCTGACTCATTTGAAAAGATCCTGATGTTGGGAAAGATTGAAGGCAGGAGGAGAAGGGAATGACAGAGGATGAGATGGTTGGATGGCTTCACTGACTCAGTGGACCTGAGTTTGAGCAAGCTCTGGGAGATGATGAAGGGACATCAAAACCTGGTGTGCTGCAGTCCATAGGGTCATAAAGAATCATATATGACTGAGCGACCGAACAATAGCAAGATACAAGAGGGTGAGTCTTGCATTTTGATGCCATTTTTTCCGAGGAGCACAAAGCCTGATACGATGTTTCATTAATCCTCACAACTTCTGCAAGAAGCTGTTAAGAAACAGTATCACCCCTTGACAGAAGGTGCATGAGGAACCAGTCATGTAACATCTTCTAGCTCAAACACTGAAACTGCAGGAAGTCAGAAGATGAAAGAAACAAAGCAGGGAAGTTTATTCAATATTCTGTAATAAATCATAGTGGAAAAGAACATGAGAAAGAATCTATATATGTGTGTGCTAAATCATTTCAGTCATGTCCAACTCTCTGCAACCCCATGCAATCCACCAGACTACTCTGTCCATGGGATTCTCCAGGCAAGAATGCTGACGTGGGTTGCCATTCCCTTCTCCAGGGGATCTTCTTGATCCAGGGATTGAACCTGGGGCTCCTGTATTGCAGACAGGTTCTAACAACGCTTTGCATTGCCATCACTGTCCACCAAATAGACACTGTCAACTTTATATTTTTTCATAAACATGTCTCCTTTCATCTGAACAGATTAGCATTTGTTCTTATGTAAAATTTGTTCATTCTTCTTGCCTTTTTATTTAAAAGCTTTACATTAACAGCAAGCTTCAGTACAAGTGCAGTAAATATTAAATAATAAATGGAAGACTTCCTGTGGCCACAGTTCCCAGATTATGAAGGTAAACTTGTCACCCTTGTTTCTGTTCTCCAAGGACTTTTCCTAATCTAATAGAATGCCAAGGTGACAGTATTAACAGAGCTGATTTGTTTAGCTCTGTTTTCTTATAAGTTTATTTTGTGTCAAAATACATGCAGTAATATGAAAATGGAGGTACATATGCATATTTTGTATCAAATATTTACATGATATAATATATATTGCACCTATGTCATGTACTTTTTTTCACATACTAAAAAATTTATTTATTTTTAACTGAAGGATAATTGCTTTACAGAAATATGTTCATTTCTACCAAACATCAGCATGATTCAGACATATAAATATTTATGTTTTTGTTATCATGCATCTTACCTCACTCAGGATAAATTCCTCAGAGAATTTAGATATTCTCAGAGTGATATGCAGCAGGAATGGGAAAGTAGATCATAGTGGAGACATAATGGTGACAGGAGCAAGACGTGATTAAGCAGTGTTTACACAGAACCTGAATGGGGGTGTTTAAAAAGATAGTTAAACATGAAATGTCTCAGTTTGGTTTGGAGCCTCACTGTCATCTTATGCTTTGTGGTGTTGAAGCTGAATCTGGACTCTGTACTCCAACACTGAATTAAATCTCAGAGACAAAAGCTTTGGGTGAAGTAGGAAGTAGGAAGGAATAGCTTTATTGCTTTGCCAGGCAAAGGGGGCACAGTGGGCTAATGACATCAAGACCATGGTGTTTCCCTGACTGGAAGGGTGGCGAGGAGTTTTATAGCAATGGTTTAAAGAGGGCGTGATAGGCTCATGGACATCCTTCTGATTAGCTGGGGGTAAGGTAAATAGAAGTCAGCATCATCAATCAGGTTCTAATCGGTCTGGGGTCTCCATGCTTGTGGGCAGCATATCATTGTTAACGTTAACTTCTCCCACCTGGAGGGGTTTCGGTATCTGCAAAGCAGCTCAAAGATATTGATGTGTGTAATGATGGGGAACAAGTACCCTGCCCAGAGGCTGCACTATTGTTTCTCTTGATTATTTCTCCTTTGTCTTCCTGATTAATTAGGTCTCCCCTCCCTCCCCTAATTAACAACTGCTTAAATTTGCCCCGTTGGAACTCAGGAAAGGTCATGGAAGCTGAATGAAGGGTATTTCCTATAATCAAAGAAATGGGGAACACAGAAAACCTTTGTGCTCAGGAATCCCTCAGGGCCCTGCTTGGTATCAGTGTCAATAATAACTTGGCTTCTAGGTACGTAGACACAAGGTAGAGGGGGTAGAGAGGTCCAGATGTGCTCAGATGTGCAGGTCCAGAAACCAACTGCCCTTCCCATGGATTCAGAACTGTCTCATTGGTCTTCTCATAATGGAGGTGGGGAGCCTGGGCCTCATGTCCCTGCTCTGACTAGAAGATTTTTACAGCGGCCTTGAATATCCCCAGGTGCAGCGAGTAAGATAGTAAGATGCTGAATAAATCCAACAACTCATTTGTGTCAAGTCCACCTATTAATATAATCAGTAATATTTTTATGGTTGGGAAGATTACATCTTTCTATTTAAGTGCTTCTGACAATATCGCTCTATATATTTTCTTCCTGCCTCTGCATTTAAGCCAATGTGTTTACATTTTTTACACCTTTAAAATAAAGCCCTCTGGCTCCAAATGAAATTCTTACTGCAATCAATTTCAGGTTGACGAATGAGCTATAACGTTGGCTGAAGTTATGGAGACACATGAGACTGTGTCTGTTGGAAAGACATTAAATTCCAGAAGAGGGACCGGGTGGATTCACATTGATAGGGATGTGAGATTGTTTGCCAGCTTTGTGGTGAGCACGTAGCAGCCCATGGTGAAGGAGGTGGGAATGGGGGGCAGGTCAATGGGACTTTAATAGTGCTTTGTTTGAAATGAATATTAAGATACTCAAATGCAGGGTGAGCTCTTGCCAGAAGTGGAAATGTGAGCGGCTGTTTGACACAGAGAGGGCCTCCTGTCCAGCTGTGCATCACTGTCCTCTCTCAGGGAGATTGCCTTCTCCCCTCATGAGTCACGATATAATCATACTACACGTCAGGTATTGGTTATATCAGGAGAGTTTATAATTTCCTCAGTTCTGTCTTGCTGCAACAAAATTTGAAGCAACAGATGGACCAGTGTGATAGCCCTCGGAAGGACCAGTGTTGCAGCTCCGTGTTACAGCTCAGTTGTATTTAGAAAGTAAAGGAAAAGACGTCCTCGAGGCATGAGGGAGTGCTGAACCAAAAGATGCGAAGAGAAGAGAAGCCTCAGCCCAATTTTGGCTCCTTTTTTATATGTTTTTCCTTCTCCCCCGGGGCCTGCCCTCTGTAAGTTGGGCTGGCCAGGAGTGCTTTATGTTCTACCTGAGGTCCTCATTCCGGTCCTTGGACATTCCTTCGTTCTGTTTTTCACGGGCTTTTCCTTTCCTTGTCTTTTAGCCACCACCATTCTGGACTCCTTTTTCCTGTTCTAACTACCTACCAGTTACAGCCCCACCCCCACCACAGCTGGGAAACACGGGAAACTGAAGGAAGAACATGACTTGGTTAAGTGGAAATCAAGAACTTTATTTGGCCAAGTCCGACTGCTGGTTCTGGTGACTACTTTTGTCTCTAGAGCAGCCTTTCTACTTAGCTACAGTTGAGGAAAGATGAGAAAAGCAGGGCAGGTGGAGATGAAATGTTTGGGGCCTGTGACCCACAAGGAGATGAACAGATCTCAGAAAACCCAGGAAGCCCCTGTACCTCCTGAGATGTCTGCTCTGAGAAGACCAATGCACCAAGGAGGAGGGAGCCTGGGGCTGTGGAGTTATGTTATAACTGTGCTGTGCTTAGTCGCTCAGCCGTGTCTGCCTCTTTGCGACCCCATGGACTATATGTGGCCCACCAGGTTCCTCTATTCATGGAATTTTCCAGGCAAAAATACTGGAGTGGGTTGCAATGCTCACCTCCAGGGGATCTTCCCAACTCAGAGATCAAACCTGGGTCTCCTGGATTGCAGGTGGATTCTTTACCATCCGAGCCTCCAGGAAAGCCTGTATCATAACTGGGTATAGGCTATCCTGGTATGAGAGAAGCTATCACACAGAAAAGGCAGAAGTGGCTGAGTAATATTCCATTGTATATATGTACCACAACTTCTTTATCCATTCTTCTGTCAGTGGACATCTAGGTTGCTTCCATGTCCTAGCTATTGTAAATCACTGTGATGAACACTGGGGTCCGTGTATCTTTTTTTGGTTATTGTTTCCTCAGGGTATATGCTCAGTAGTGGGATTGTTGGGTCATATGGTAGTGTTATTCCTAGTTTTTAAAGGAACCTCCATACTATTATCCATAATGGCTGTATCAATTTACATTCCCACCAACAGTGCAAGAGTGTTCCCTTTTCTCCACACCCTCTCCAGCATTTATTGTTTGTAGGTTTTTTGATGATGGCCATTCTGACCGGTGAGAGTCATTTGAGTCAGTTCTAATGAGGTGGGTGAACCTAGAGCCTATTTTACAGGGTGAAGTAAGTCAGAAAGAGAAAAGCAAATATTGTATATTAATGCATATACATGGGATCTAGAAAGATGGAACAGATGAACCTGTTTGCAGGGCAGCAGTGGAGACGCAGACACAGGGACCAGACTTGCGGACACAGTGGGGGAAGGAGGTGGGGGACGAGTTGAGAGAGTGACATTGAAACAAATACATTACCGTGCGAAAAACAGAAAGCCAGTGGGAATTGGTTGTATGATGCAGGGAGCGCAAACCTGCTGCTCTGTGACAACCTAGAGGAACTGGGATGGGGTGGGAGGTGGGAGGGAGGTTCAGGAGGGAGGGGACATATGAATACCTATGGCAGATTCATGTTGACGTGTGGCAGAAACCAACACAACATTGTAAAGCAGTTAACCTCCAATGAAAATAAATTAATTTAAAAAATAAGCACATGCTATGTTTTTAGCTGAAAGCAAACAAAAAACAAAGACAGCAGTGAAGGGGAAGGGGAAGAAGAAAGTGGCAGATTTCAGAACGGATTTAGTAAACTGCTTTGCTTGCATGATTGCTCAGTGAGCGGCTTAAAAAGACAGCCCTGCTGTCACCAAGGCACAAGACATCTCATCTTCCAAAGAGGGGTTAATGAAGAGTGTCACAAAATGGGCCAAATCAGAGTTAATGAACCTGGGAAGAGATGTTATAAGACATTTTGAGGGTAAATGGGTCAATAGAGGAGGCAGAATTCCATTTCCCAGGGCCGAAATGTGAAGGAAGATTGATGACTATGAGTGTTGTCTTTTACAATAGAATAATATAATACTTACAGTGTCTTAGAATACAATGCTACTATTCAAATGGTGCTTTCACACTACAGAAGCAAAAACAGGAAACTCATTCTCTTGCTTAGAAAGAGATGATGAAGGACGCAGAAAAGAGCAAACCTGTAATAAATGGACAACAACCTGTCCAGCATTGAGAGTGGGACCCCTGGAAAGAGATACCTGGGGATCTGGAGGGACTGGGACAGAGCCTCTTTAGGCCACAAGAGGTTGTAAAAGGGGGGCCCATGAAAATCTGCCCATGGATAGATTTGGCAGCAAGAATAAAAATTCCTTATTTAGAACATTCCTTATTTTGAAACATTTTCTTCCTTTTAAAAATTTTGTTATAAAAATGGGTTAACCATAGCTTGAATGATAGAATCATAAAGCAACCAATGATCTAATATTTTATTTTTATATAAATCTTAAATAAATTATATATTTATAAAGTATATGTACAAATGTAAATTTATATAAATATGTAAATTAATATATTTAATTTATTTAATTCATTTTTAAATGTTTTTTTTGTGGTAAAACTCACATAATATAAAACACACTGTTTTGATCATATACAACTGTACAGTTCAGTGGTACTAAGTGAGTTTTGTGCAGCTCTCACCATCATCCTGCTCCCACAATTTTCACTTTCCTAAACTCAAACTCCATCTCCATTAAGCAGTAAGTTCTCATCTTCCTTGCACCCCCTACCCTGGCCCCTGACAGTTACTAAAATCTGATTCATTTAATCTTCTCCATCCAGGGATCAAACCCATGGGTCTTGCATCTCCTGCCTTGGCAGGTGGATGCTTCACCACTGAGCCACCTGGGAAGACACCATAAATAGCAGAAATAGACCCCACAGATCTTTAGTCTGAGACACGTGGGGAGAGGGAGTCATGGAGAAGGCATGAATCTATTTCATTTTTGACTCAGTAGTGAAGGCTCTTAGGTGAGAGGTGAAACTCCAATAATAAACTTATTTTAGCAGGCAGGGTGACTTTCTATCTGCAACCATGTAACCAATAACTGCAACCAATAACTACCAGTTATTCATGCATTATCTCCCCAATCAAATTATGAACTTTTCAAGGAAAGAGTCATGCTTGATGCACCATGCTGTCTCCCACAAACTCAGCACGGAGGAGGAGTATGTGAAATGTCTGGAATGAATCTTAGTGCCTGGACTAATTTCCTAGGACTATCATCAGCTCAGTTCACTTCAGTTCACTCGCTCAGTCATGTCCGACTTTTTGCGACCCCATGAATCGCAGCACACCAGGCCTCCCTGTCCATCACCAACTCCCGGAGTTCACTCAGACTCACGTCCATCGAGTCAGTGATGCCATCCAGCCATCTCATCCTCTGTCGTCCCCCTTCTCCTCCTGCCCCCAATCCCTCCCAGCATCAGAGTCTTTTCCAATGAGTCAACTCTTCACATAAGGTGGCCAAAGTATTGGAGTTTCAGCTTTAGCATCATTCTTTCCAAAGAAATCCCAGGGCTGAACTCCTTCATAATGGATTGGTTGGATCTCCTTGCAGTCCAAGGGACTCTCAAGAATCTTCTCCAACACCACAGTTCAAACGCATCAATCTTCGGTGCTCAGCCTTCTTCACAGTCCAACTCTCACATCCATACCTGACCACAGGAAAAACCATAGCCTTGACTAGATGGACCTTAGTTGGCAAAGTAATGTCTCTGCTTTTGAATATGCTATCTAGGTTGGTCATAACTTTCCTTCCAAGGAGTAAGCGTCTTTTAATTTCATGGCTGCAGTCACCATCTGCAGTGATTTTGGAGCCCCAAAAGATAAAGTCTAACACTCTTTCCACTGTTTCCCCATCTGTAAGCAGCTTAACATGATGGAAACTTACTCTCTCAGAGTTCTGGAAGTTAGAAGTCCAAGTTGTGGGCAAAGCAACAACTCTGAAGGTTCTAGGGTTTTCCCGTACCTTCCTAGCTTCTGCTGGTTGTTGGAAATCCTTGGGTTCTTTGTCTTTCAGGCTCGTCACAACCTCTGTCTCTGTTGCTCTGTGATGGTGTCTTCTCTGTGTATCTTCACGTGGCACTCTCCCCTTCCTATATGACTGTGTCCACATTTCCTTATCATAGAATGATGCCAGTCCTTGGGTTAGGACCCATCTTAATCCAGGGTTGCCTCATCTTAACTTGATGACATCTGCAAGGAACTTATTTCCAAATAAGACCACATAACCAGGGGCTAAGATGGTCAATATATATCTTTTTTTTGGTTGGGGACACAGTTCAACCCACAACACTGCCTCATTCTCAAGCCCTTAATACTGTAAAAGAAGCTCTGTGCCAAGTTGCTTCCGTTGTGTCTGACTGTCTGCGACCCCCATGGACTGTAGCCCGTCAGGCTCCTGTGTCCATAGGGTTCTCCAGGCAAGAATACTGGAGTGGGTTGTCATGCCCTGCTCCTAAAGAAGCTCTGGTAAGATTTAAAATATTTTAAAAAATCTTTTTAAAAATATTTAAGGATTTTAAAAAATGTGAACCATTTTAAAGTCTTTATTGAATATGTTACAATACTACTTCTGCTTTGTTTTTTTTCACCTGTGAGGCATGTGGGATCTTTATTTCCCTGACCAGGCATTGAACCCATACCTCCTGCATCGGAAGGTAGAATCTTAACCACTGGACCACCAGAGAAGTCCCTGGTATGATTTTTAAGATACCTGTATTTTCCTTAAATGTTTTTCTGAAGAGCTAATGATAATGATAATGAAAACTTGATATCAAAACACAATAAAAGTAAAAAAACAACCCCCCCCCAAAAAAAACCCTGTAACATCATTCCCCTCATGAATGCTCTGAAAGGGCGATTTCCCTGTTTCAGTATCTGACAAATGGAAGTGCCTGTGCAAAGAGCTTACGTTTGATCAGTGGGAACAAAGCCAACAATAGAATTCCAGCCTCCTCCTGGTCTGAGGACCCCTGCCCTTGCAGGCCTCCCTGTGGCCTCTGTGAGGCTGGGTTCCTGCTCACTTTGACATGAACCGTAATGAGCACAGACCGTTCCTAACGAGTCCCATCACTTGAGAAGACCCATCCTGATTCCCAGTTGCACATTCTGTTCAGAACCAGTTGCTGGTAGCTCTCCATCCATTGGAGCTGAGAAACCTTGAGCTCCGCTCCACAGAGGTGTACAGTCTACATTTAGTTACAATTTTACAGTGACTGAGGGCAGTCAGCGTGGACAGGAGCTCACTGGGATTTGAGGACTGTGAATTCTCACTCTGAGACTTTAGTGTGTTGAGAACACTTGTCTTTCCCAGAAGATCAAAGACAATTTTGGTTTAGTGAGGTCTTTGAAACTATTCTTTTCCTGATAAATTAATCACAAATGCCAGAGATATAATGAAAAGGTTTTTGCTATCTCCAGAAGCAGCTTTCCATTGTCCCGCCTAATTATTTGCCTGGAAGCATGAGGACGAGCTGCTGTGAGCAAAAGTTGAGGCCCTACCTTGCTAATAAGAATCCTGTGACATGAAGGAAGACTTTCATGTTCCAGGGATGATATTACAGGTTGAATTGTGTTCC
Organism: Oryx dammah; assembly: GCF_014754425.2. Lineage (NCBI taxonomy): Eukaryota > Metazoa > Chordata > Mammalia > Artiodactyla > Bovidae > Oryx > Oryx dammah. Next base: position 6,668,798 of record NW_024070204.1, read on the forward strand.
CACCAAAGAGATACACAGTAAGGCCCCTACATACGAATGAGCTCTGGATAAGTCCAACTAAGTTAGCCTAGGCACCCGACTAACCCAATTGACCATATAGTGTGTGCATGTGTGTTCAGCCACTTAGTCGTGTCCTGCTCTTTGCAACCCCACAGATTGTGGTCCACAAGTCTCCTCTGCCCGTGGGACTTCCCAGGCAAGAATCCTGGAGTGGGTTGCCATTTCCTGCTCCAGGGGATCTTCCCGACCCGGGGATCGTACGCACACCCCCTTTATATCCTGCACTGGCAGGCAAGTTCTTTCCCCCTGAGCCACCTGGGAAGCCCTGGCTATATAATACTCTACTGTAATAAGTTTATAATACTTCTCACACAGATAACACATTAAAATTTTTTTAAATTTAATCTTACAGTACAGTACCTTGGACAGTACAGTGGTACAGTACAACAGCTGGCAGATAGGGGCTGGCATCGAGAAAACAGTCGAGAAGAGTGACTGACTGGAGGAGGGAGAGGAGGTGGGAGATGGCAGAGCTGAAGGGCCGTCAGCAACGGGAGACGCAGGGCCGGCTGCACCGCGACTCACTCCTCATGCTGATGGACTGCACGTTCACATATTTTTAAAAAAAATTTTTTAAATTTTTTTACTTTACAATACTGTATTGGTTTTGCCATACATTGACATGAATCCACCACAGGTATACATGAGTTCCCAACCCTGAACCCCCCTCCCACCACCTACCCCATATTATCTCTCTGGGTCATCCCAGTGCATCAGCCCCAAGCATCCTGTATCCTGTATCGTACCCAGACTAGCAATTTGTTTCTTACAAGATACTATACATGTTTCAATGCCATTCTCCCAAACTATCCTTCGGAATGGGAGAAAATAATAGCAAATGAAGCAACTGACAAACAGCTAATCTCAAAAATATACAAGCAACTTATGCAGCTCAATTCCAGAAAAATTAATGACCCAATCAATAAATGGGCCAAAGAACTAAATAGACGTTCACATCTTTAAAAGTTCGAAACTTGAAGGTTCACATGTAAGGAACTTACCGTCTGTTGGAATCCTCACCCCCAGCAGACCTCACCCCCTTCAGACCTTATTTGGAGATGGGGACTTTACAGAGGGAATGAAGTTGAAATGAGTTCATTGGGGGTGGGCTCAACTCCATATGACTGATGTTCTTATAAAAAGGGGACATTTGGGCACAGAGACAGAGGCATGGAGGGAGGGAAGGCTACATGAAGAGACACAGGAGGAAGACGATCTTTTGTAAACAAAGGAGAGAGGCCTGGAACAGATCCTCCCTCAGAGCTCTCAGAAGGCATCAACTCTGCAGACACCTTGACTTCAGACATCTAGCCTTCAGAATAGTGAGAGGATAAATGTCCCTTGTGTACGCCCTGGTCTGGGGTACTTTGATCCAGCAGCCCCAGGCGACTGATGCACATAGGGAGCAGTTTATCCAAAACTTGGACAACTTGGGCCTAAAAGGAACAAGCTCATCTCCAGCAGGTGGGGTTTTAGCTTTGATTTTCCTGATTTGTTACTGTTGAGTTGCTAAATCCTATCCAACTCTTTGTGACCCCATGGACTGCAGCACTCCAGGCTTCATTGCCCTCTATTATCTTCCAGAGTTTGCTCAAATTCATGTTCATTGAGTGAGTGATGCTATCTAACCATCTCATCCTCTGTCATCCCCTTTTCCTCCTGCCTTCAATCTTTTCCAGCATTAGGGTCTGTTCCAATGAGTTGACTTGTCGCATCAGGTGGCCTAAGGATTGAAACTTCAGCATCAGTCCTTCCAATCAATACTCAGGGTTGATTTCCTTTAGGATTTATTGGCTTGATCTTCTTGCTGTCCAAAGGACTCTCAAGAGTCTTCTCCAACACCACAATTTGAAAGCACCAACTCTTTGGTGATCAGCCTTCTTTATGGTTCAACTCTCACATCTGTACATGACTACCGGAAAAACCATAGCTTTGGCTATACAGACCTTTGTTGGCAAAGTGATGTCTCTGCTTTTCAATACATTGTCTAGGTTTGTCAGAGCTTTCCTTCCAAGGAGCAAGCATCTTTTAATTTCATGGCTGCAGTCACCATCTGCAGTGATTCTGGAGCCCAAGAAAAGAAAGTCTGTCACTGCTTCCACTCTTTTCCCTTCTATCTACCATGAAGTAATGGAACCCAGATGCCATGATCTTGAGTTTTAAGCCAGCTTTTTCATTCTCTTTCATCCTCATCAAGAGGCTCTTCAGTTCCTATTCACTCTTGGCCATTAGAGTGGTATCACCTGGTTTCCTTGATAATAAGATTTATTTTTTTTCAGAATAGAACCTGTCCTCTATTTGCTTTCCTTTCCTTACTTTGCCTGTCACTTTAGCTTCTTAAAAAGTAGGCCAGGCTCTAGGTTAGGCTCTATATCCCCAAACAGAAAGGTAGGTTGTCTGTATATGGAAATATCTTTTGTGAATTAACTTTTTAGCACCAAAATATCTCAAATGATGAATGCCTAATTAAATTGTCACTTGGAAAGTCAAAGAGCTCTTGAGTTGTTTATGGCATCTATTTTTGTTAGCTTCTCTCTCTCCTCTTTCTCATGTTTATTCTTTAGTTATGCTTCCCGAGTGATGGGTAACTATTTGTTCAACATAATTTCCTGTGGAGAAGAGCATGGTTTTTATTCTGACAAAGTAAGCAAATGTGGCACAAGATAATTGAACATAGTTGGTGGTTATTTATTAAAGAACATGCCTTTAATTTAACATTTGATTAGGATGGCTCACTGAAGACAATGCCAGAGAGCTTAAATTATCCTTCTAATTTAGAAAGAAAATTCATAATGTCTAAATATGTTGTTTTGATTTAAAAGTCTAGACAGGACCTCAGTAGGAGAAAGCAAAGCACAAAACTGTCCAGTTAGTTTAATTTACAAAGGCTAGTTTGGTCTTTACTCGACACCCAGAGTTTTAGAGAAGTTTCCAAAGACAACCAGTACATTATCAGGAAGCTCTAATTTTTGTGCTGTTCTTTCTTATGTTGAGAGAAAATTTGTCTCCCTGAAATTTCATGTAGCTGTTGTGCTTTGCACCTTGTCACTTCATATATTTAATAAAGAGGTTCTCATTTTATGTCATGATTGGCCAGAAACTTGGATTCAGTGAAAGGTCTCCACCATGTCTGTTCCTCTGGCTAAACGTGCTGACCCCTCTGACCTTTCCTCACGTGGGAAAGCTCTCGGTGGCCGTCTAGGTCAGTCTACTGTGAACGCTGCCCGGGGTGGCCTTGTCCCTCTGCAGTGAGAATCCAGGAGCAGGTTATGCGGTTCTGACCACCTTCTCCATGGTACTAAGCACAGTGGAAGGTGATTGATTGTCCCCCATCAGAGGCGGACCTGAGCCTGCACTGAAGCCGCGTTCCCAAGGCAAGGGGAGAGTCAGCGTGCTCAGACAGTGTGGGCTCTCGATTCTGCTGACGGGGACACACGTGCACGCATGCATGCTGTCGCTCCGGTCGTGTCTGACTCTTTGCAATCCTGTGGACTGTAGCCTGCCACAGGGGTCAAACCCATGTCTCATGTCCCCTGCAGTGGCGGGAGGGTTTTCACCACTAGAGCCACCTGGGCACACAGTATATTTTAATTTTTTTAATTGAAGTGAGTGGATTTACAATGTCGTGTTCTTTTCTGCTGTACAACAAAGTGATTCAGATATCCCTGGGTTGAGAAGACATCCCTGGGTTGCTGGAGCAGGGCATGGCCATCCGCTCCAGTATCCTTGCCTGGAGAATCCCAGGGACAGAGGAGCCTGGTGGGTTACAGTTTGTGTGTGTTAGTCCCTCAGTCGTGTCCTACTCTTTGCGGCCCCAGGGACTGAAGCCCGCCAGGCTTCACTGTCCATGGGATTCTCCAGGCAAGAACACTCGAGTGGGTTGCCATTCCCTTCTCCAAGGGATCTTTCCAACCCAGGGTTCAAACGCAGGTCTCCCGCATTGCAGGCGGTTCCTTTACCGTCTGAGCCACCAGAGAAGCCCAATAATTCCCAATAAAACCTTACCTCTGACTGGTAACGCACAGACAATTTAGAACATAGGGTTACACTATGGAACAGTGCAGGCAAACAGCAACCTGAAGGCCAAGTCCAGTCTGTCTTCTGTTTTTGTAAATGAAGATTTATTGGCACTCACCCACATTCGTTATCTCTATTGTCTATGGAAGCTTCATGCTACAACAGCAGGGAGGAGCAGCTGCAACAGAGACTGCAAATCCTAAACAATCTACTAACTGGCCCTTTAGAAACAAACAAACAAAACCCCCAACTTTTCCTGTCCCTTTTTTATAGAATATCGGTTTTATATTCTCCCCTTCCCCCCCAGATATCTGGCAGTTTTATTATTTCCTTTCAAAATGATAGTTATACATATTGTAACATCTTAAAGACCCAGGGGGCCTAGAAATAATCTATTCTAATGCCCATGCAAACACATGACTTTGATAGCTTTATAAATGTGCATTTGTCTAAATGAACTGTACTCCATCCAAGTGAGGTGTGTGCTGTAGCTCGGCGTAAGCCAGGCCCAGTCGCCGCAGCTTCTGGTGGAGCCTTTGACTCTGTGCTGTGGGGCAGGCTTTCCCCCAGTGTCTCCCGTGCTGGACTGTGTCCTGTTACACACTGATCTCCTGCGGGGTCTACCAGGCCCCTCCTGGTCTCCCCACTGCCCTCTTCCTCTCAGGTTATCCTCCCCCGTGACTCTCAGCTATGTGCAGCACGGTTCTCTGCTGCTGCTGCTGCTGCTAAGTTGCTTCAGTCGTGTCCGACTCTGTGTGACCCCATAGACGGCAGCCCACCAAGCTCCCCTGTCCCCGGGATTCTCCAGGCAAAAACACTGGAGTGGGTTGCCATTTCCTTCTCCAGTGCGTGAAAGTGAAAAGTGAAAGTGCAGTCGCTCGGTTGTGTCCGACTCTTAGCGACCCCATGGACTGTGGCCTACCGGGCTCCTCCATCCATGGGGTTTTCCAGGCAGGAGTACTGGAGTGGGGGCCACTGCCTTCTCCGCAGGGTTCTCCGGGCACTCTCTAATTTCCAAGTTTCAGTTTTTGTCTCCCCGGCACAGACCTCAGGAGGCTTCTCAGTTCGAACTTCGTTTAGACCTTATTAGGAGCACGGAGTTTAGAGTTAAGATGCTATGACAAGCCATTTCACAAGCTCTCTTGGAAACAGCTGATTAAAACTCTAATCATTAGTCTGGTTTTATAAATCTGAGGGCTTCTTCCACCTCAATATTTTTATTCCTGTAATTAAGTTGTGTCCCATGAATGCTTTATCTAACAGATTAACTGTATGTGAAAGGAAAAAGCTGAGAAATAAAAATTGATATTCAAAATGTTAAGTCTTGTGTGTGTGTGTGTGTGTTTAGCTAATATTGATTTCTCTCTTCAGAGCTGCACATAGAGATCATGACCATTTGTCTGGGTTCTCCAGGGCCATTCCAGATGCTGAGGTGAACTGTACAGCGTCACTTGCAATCTGTGGTTCTTTAAGGTTTGCTTCATGAATTTCATACAAGATGTGCATTATGGCTTAAACTGCTGTCAGTTTTGAATTAAATGAAGTAGGTTGTTTTGGTGATATGCAGATAATTCTAAGAAATATCACATTTAGATTTATTTCTGCTCTGGGATATATTCAGTGAGTTGGGGGTGGCGGGAAGCATACTGCAATGAATTTTAAAATAGATCTTACTATAGGGATATTCTGATATTTGTGGCACCATACACATTTCTCTTCTGTATGATAATTGCAAATTAACATAAACACATGGATTCATAGTCCTTGACAGCGGTGGGAACATGGGGCTTGGTGATTGGCTCCTTGAATATCAGACTGGCTTTGGAAAGCCAAACAGAAGAGGCACAAAAATGAATTGCAGTCAAAATACACACAGGAAGATAATAAATATCGTTTGAGATCTCTGTGTCTTAGTGAAGAGAGTTTGGGATGGCAATAAGCTGGTGTCACCAGCTGCCTGGACATGAGTTTGAGTGAGCTCCGGGAGCTGGTGATGGACAGGGAGATCTGGCATGCTGCAGTCCATGAGGTCGCAAAGAGTCGGACACGACTGAGCGACTGAACTGAACTGAACTGAACCAGCTGCTTGCCCCTTCCTTTCCGGTATTGCTGGGGTAGGGAGCCTGCATGGAAGTTGCAGCAATTATTTGTTTATGCCTTGGCCTTGCAATTGATTGTTTGCTTCTCAAAGGCATCGTGGTGGTGCTTTAGTTGCTAAGTGTGTCTGACTCTTGCAGCCCCATGGACTATAGCCTGCCAGGTTCCTCTGTCCATGGAATTCTCCTGGCAAGGATACTAATTATTTATCCAAACTATTGTTAGTAATAGAAGGAATATAGGTGAAGGAAAGAAGGTGTGCACCCATGGCTGATTCATGTCAGTGTATGGCAAAAATGACTACAATATTGTAAAGTAATTAGCCTCCAATTAAAACAAATAAATAAAATTTTTTTTAAAAAAAGAAAAGAAGGTTAAGGTCCAGGTAATGAGATCAAGTTTAACTTTTTTTTTTTTTAATTGAAGTGTTTAAAGTTGACTTTCTTTTAGGATATTCTGATAAAGTTGTTCTAGATCAAAGCCTCAGAAAGGCAGTCAGGTATCCAAAAGTATTTTGGTTATTGGTCATGGACACCAGCAGACATGAGAATGATTTGGGGAAGTATATAAATACTGGATCCATCAGTAACCTTGACCTATGTCAGAGCACTCACGAGAAAGGGTAAGTATAATAGATTGGTGAAACGAGAAAAGCGATGTCAGCTGAATCAAATATTTGGAGGAGAATGATAACAGATCATTGTCAAAGGTTAGATTTGTCTCTACCAGCATTATTTAACTAATAACTAGACTAGTAAATGTCCTGTGAATGAAAACAAGTTGTAAGGGCGTAGTAATTAGTAGGCCATTGATAACCTTAATCTGAAGGTTTCAGGAGACACGTGAGGTTATGGAAGCTGCGGTGTTGTCAGTGGATGGAAGAGCAGGAAGCAGAAACTACTCTTATAGATGCTGTAGAAATTTGAAGGAAGGACAGGGAGAAATAGGTCAATTGTATTAACACAAGCAGAAAGGAAGCTCAGGTTCAGGAGTGAAATAATGATTTTAGAACTGGGGAGAGACTTTTTGTTTCTGTGGCCACTCTGCATGTCCTGTGGGATCTTAGTTCCTGGGCCAGGGATTGAACCCACGCCTCTTGCAGCGGATCTGCAGTTTTAACCACTGGACCACCAGGGAAGTGCACCGGATGTACTTTCATACATGGAAGAAAGTGGGAAAGGAGAAGGGGGAGCTGATGGTACAAGTAATAGAAGCAATGCCTGGTGGTAAAAAATAAGATAAAGTCATGTCAAAGGCCACTAGGGGAGAGAAGAGCCTGCATCTTGAGGAGAGATGCTCTAACTCTCAACGATGGAAAGGTGCTGATGGGTGGCTGACGTCTGGGAGCTTTCCTGTCTCCACTAGCTGCCTGTGGACAGCTTGACAGGGACCTGATGAGAACAGGAAAGTCCGCTAACGGACACTTAGGTTACTGCGTTCAGTGTGGGAAAGCTGGGCCTGGTGGACCGGTCTGGACCAAGTGTAAGACACACAAAATAGGTTCCAAATGGGTGGGGGAGGCCAGAGCACCCTGAAGGGAAGCACCTGTCTCCAGGCTGCTTGTGGCTAGACAGCCCTCTTGTGGGATTGCTGCACCTCCGCAGTTCAGTGGAGAGGTGCAGAGAGGAGAAACACTGGAGGAACAGTGTCTCATGGGACAGAGGCTTCCTCCTTGAGCACCTTAAGCCACGCATTTCTTTCCTCCCTTTCTCTGGACTCTGCCCTGGTGCTGGTAACATTCCAGAAAGGAAAGCCCTTTCCACGCACTGGCTCTATTCCCAGTGTCCAAAAAATTATTGAGAGCTGAAGATATTTAAGCTAAAAGATTAGTAGATGTTCATGAAACCAAAAAGAGGGAGATAAGTATGATGTGAAGAAGGAAGGAATAGCAAAATCTTAAAAAGAAGAAATTGGAGAGCAAGAAATTCTAAAAGCGTCTCGAAAGTATTCCCCAAGTGTACTCTACAACTTTTAATCTTTATACTGAGAATCGATTGACTGTACCATCTTGTCACAATAGCAACCTTGACTTTGAATCTTAACCTGGTCATTCCAGACAGAGAAGTGAGAGTGACACTGATTACCCTTGGGGTCATGGAATGTAAATGCCTGATGGGATATCTGTAGGATGAAAAGACAGTGCTTGGGACAATAGGAATATTGGATGGGAACTGAGGAGAGTCACTGGAGTGATGTCTTTGCATCTCATTTGTTTATCTATGCATTCATTAGCAATGGAATTGGAGAAATGGTTATTTATTTACTTTAATTTACATAAGAGTATAGTTGCTTCATAATGTTGTGTTAGTTTCTACTATACAGCAAAGTGAATCAGCTATATGTATACACATTACCCCTCCTATTTGGATTTCCTTCTCGTTTAGTTCACCACAGAGCACTGAGTAGAGTTCCCTATGCTGTACAGTAGGTTCTCATTAGTTATCTGTTTATACACAGTATCAATAGTAGTTCAGTTCAGTTTAGCCACTCAGTCGTGTCTACTCTTTGCGACCCCACGGACTGCAGCCTGCCAAGCTTCCCTGTCCATCAGTTCAGTTCAGTTCAGTTCAGTTCAGTCGCTCAGTCGTGTCCGACTTTTGCTACCCTATGAACTGCAGCACGCCAGGCCTCCCTGTCCATCACCAACTCCCGGAGTCCACCCAAACCCATGTTCATTGTGTCGGTGACGCCATCCAACCGTCTCATCCTCTGTCGTCCTCTTCTCCTCCTACCCTCAATCTTTTCCAGCATCAGGGTCTTTTCAAAGGAGTCAACTCTTCACATAAGGTGGCCAAAGTATTGGAGTTTCAGCTTCGGCATCAGTCCCTCCAATGAACACCCAGGACTGATCTCCTTTAGGATGGACTGGTTGGATCTCCTTGCAGTCCAAGGGACTCTCAAGAGTCTTCTCCAACACCACAGTCCAAAAGCATCAATTCTTTGGTGCTCAGCTTTCTTCACAGTCCAACTCTTACATCCATACATGACCACTGGAAAAACCATAGCCTTGACTAGATGGACCTTTGTTGGCAAAGTAATCTCTCTGCTTTTGCATATGCTATCTAGGTCAGTCATAACTTTCCTTCCAAGGAGTAAGCATCTTTTAATTTCCTGTCTGCAATCACCATCTGCAGTGATTTTGGAGGCCAGGAAAATAAAGTCAGCCACTGTTTCCACTGTTTCCTCATCTATTTGCCATGAAGTGATGGGACCAGATGCCATGATCTTAGTTTTCTGAATATTGAGCTTTAATCTGAGGTTATTGATATTTCTCCTGGCAACCTTGATTCCAGCTTGTGCTTCCTCCAGCCCAGCATTTCTCATGATGTACTCTCTCTATCAGAGTTGGCTCAAACACTTGTCGCGTCTGCCTCCAATGCGGGAGACCCAGGTTCAATCCCTGGGTGGGGAAGATCCCCTGGAGAAGGAAAAGGCAACCCACGCCAGTATTCTTGCCTGGAGAATCCCATGGACTGAGGAGCCTGGTAGGCTGCAGTCCATGGGGTCACAAAGAGTCGGACATGACTGAGTGACTTTACTTACTTACATGTCCATTGAGTCAGTGATGCCATCCGACCATCTCATCCTCTGTCATCTCCCTTCTCCTCCTGCCTTCAATCTTTCCCAGCATCTGGGTCTTTTCTAATGAGTTAGCTTTTTGCATCAGGTGGCCAAAGTATTGGAGCTTCAGTTCTTCCAATGAATATTCAGGATTGATTTCCTTTAGGATGGACTGGTTTGATTTTCTCACAGTCCGAGGAACTCTCAAGAGTCTTCTCATCACCATAGTTCAAAAACATAAATTCTTTGGATCTCAGCTTTCTTTATAGTACAACTCTCACATCCATACATGACTACTGGAAAAACCATAGCTTTGACTAGATGGACCTTTGTTGGCAAAGTACTGTCTCTGCTTTTTAATATACTGTCTAGGTTGGTCATAGCTTTTCTTCCAAGGAGAAAGCGTCTTTAAATTTCATGCCTGCAGTCACCGTCTGCAGTGATTTTGGAGCCGAAGAAAATAAAGTCTGTCACTGTTTCTATTGTTTCTCCGTCTATTTGCCAGGAAGTGATGGGACCAGATGGCATGATCTTTGTTTTTTGAATGTTGAGTTTTAAGCCAACTTTTTCCGTCTTCCTCTTTCACTTTCATCAAGAGGCTCATTAGTTCCTCTTTGCTTTCTTCCATGAGAGTGGTGTCATCTGCATATCTGAGGTTATTTTTATTTCTCCTGGAAATCTTGATTCCAGTTTGTGATTCATCCAGCCTTGCATTTTGCATGATGTACTCTGCGTATAAGTTAAATAAGCAGGGTGACAATATACAGCCTTGATATGCTGGGGAACCAGCAAAGGGACTGAGAACCCCCAGGCAATTTGACTTTGAAGTACAGTGTGTATAGAGAAATGGTGATTTAACACACTGTGCCTTCTTGTGCCCAGCAGTGAAAACACTCATGAAACTATTTGCTGCTCTTGAGGAGTGTCTAGTCTGGACAGAGGGACAGTTAAAAATTCAGTTACCCTTATGTGAAATGTGAGATGATGGCTTGAATATAAGTGCTTATTCAAGCCTCAGAACGTCAGGGAAAACTTTCCTGAGAAGGTGATGTCTAATCTGTTACAGAGATAGACTGAGTTGAAAAAACTAGTGAAGTCTCCAGAACAGGAGAGAACAGACTATAGATTCCAGATTCCAGAATGCCAAGGCTCAGAGACAGGATTATCTTGAAAAACTGACCTAGCCTGAAGACAAAGATGCTCTGAACTCAGAATTCTAGGAAATGACTACCTCTGATGAAGGTTCTGAGGGCCGCAGAGCCCAGATCTGGTCTTGAGCCAAAGGAAGTCCTTGAATTGATCTGCTTGTTTAGACTCTCTCTCTGGATTAGCCAAAGTGGGGACTGAAGGAAGCAGACCTGTGACCAGGAACTTCTTAGGAGGACAGGTGTGAGGTGCCTTCACCAAGGTTTATCTGGTACAGTGGAGCAAGACAAACATACTAAGAAGGCAGAAGTGACAGAGGGACTTTGGGGACAAGCCAGCCATAAACTAGTTACACCTGTAAGCATCTGACTGAGGATATGCCATTATCCAGGGTGTTTTGATTTCTCTCAGAATAAATACAGACAGATGGAGCAGCACTGTGGTGTGTCTGTAACCAGTGAGATGTTAATGTAGGATTAAATACCAAGAAAATTATGATTGACTAAATATACATTTGGCCCAGAATGACAATTTTTATAGTAACTTACATGTATGAAAACATCTGCTAAGCGTTTCACACAGTTGATCTCCTATTTTTGAATCTACATAATGTACTATTTCTGCATTTACAAATGAGGAAATGAACTCTCCTGAGAATTAGGAAGCTGGACCCCCTTGGGTGGCTGGTTCAGAGTCAAGGTCAGGGTGTCTCAACCCAGAGCCTGTGTGCTGTGGACAACTCTCAAGCTTGATTCTTCATCCCGGGAGGGACATTCCTTTGCGTGATTCCTGGCTTCTCACCACTGTCCCAGGGAGAAGCTGAATCCCCTGTGGACCCCGGGAAGTGCAAGCTGAGCCCTTGGGGCTCCCCAGTCCGGTCCACTGTGGGGACACCTGCCCGACCCAGTGAGTCTGCCAGCAGGCGCTACCCTTGGCCTGGGCGTGGGGGTGGGGGGGGCGCACCAGAGCTCGCTGAACCCCTTTTCTCTCCAGGAGCTGGTGTTCCCCAAACAGCCTCTATCAGGTATCGCGGTGATGCTCCACGAGGCATCTGCTCACCAACCGCCCTCGCCCGGCTCCCCTCCCCGGCTGGTGCAGAGCCCGGGTGGGGAAACAGGCGGAGGAGGTTGGGGTTGTACCGGACCCTTGGTCTCTCCGTCACCTACTCCCCGTCGTGGGGCTGGGCACTGAACCGTCTGTGCCGGGACCATGTCTGGTTTGTGTGTCCTCTTTCCTGTGAGTGAGGCTGGAGCAACAGACCTACCCTCACTCTGCCCAGAGTGAAGTCCCTCGTGGCTGCTGCTCATTGAAGTCAAGCGTGAGTGATGTCAAGCGTGAGTGACGTCAAGCGTGAGTGACGTCAGAGGACAATAGGGTGGCGGAGACTTGGGGTCAGAGGCCTTCAGGAACAACTTTGGTACCAAAGCCAAGTACCTTAGCTTCCCCTGGTGGATCCTTTTACTTAACTTTGCCTGAGTCTATTGAATGTCTTTCAAAACATGAAAGGCCATTTGTAGAACATTTTTACAAATCATGTTGGAAATGTTGTAAAATCAAGACATCGTTTGCTCAGGGCGGGTTTTCTTATAGTCAGTATTTCCTCTCATTTTCTTTACAGGGTTTCTTTTCTGTAATTTTATTTTTTGCAGAACTTTCTGCCTTCACTACACAATCCATTAGAAGAAACAGAATTCGATTTATTTTACTCTGAACTTATTTTACATTGGGAATTTTCTGTAGCAAATAAGCCCAAAGAAGTACACACTAGCACTTTATTCTGAAAAAATTACAGTTGTGAAAAAATAATTTGCTAATAAAAAAAGATAAAAGCAACATAACCAGTGTTATAACCAGGAAATGCTGTGACCTGAATGTCACTACTTTGTCTGGAAAGTAAGAACATAAAGAGAACTTTCTCCTTTCTTGTGTTAGCTGCAATAGATAATCTGACCAACTAAAAGTGCTTAGGTTTTTAGGTATTTTTATTTTTTTGATTTTTCTGTGCTCTGACATCTTCCTATGCAAGTGTTTTCTCTCTCTTTTCTCATTGATTTGGACTGAAGGTTTCTGATCCATCAAGGATTAGCATCTTGCCCTGATATTGAACCATCTATCTTACATGGAACCATGTCAGACTCTTTCTCAGAGATCAACCTGGTTTGCAAGAAAGATTCATAGGGCATGATAAGTATTTTATTCTTAGGAAATGTGAATATAGATGGTTTGTGTTTTTAAATGATAGAGTGACTTGATATGAAAACAAATAAAAGGTGGATTATAATCATTTCAGTCTTTATGAATTAAAATGGAGGTGGTGTCTGGAGATGAGAGACAAGGCATCAGTTTTTTTAAAGCCCTGATATAGTTTATTTTATTATAGGAGAGGGTATGCAGGAGAAAGCAGCCAGATCTGTTTCTTACATATTGAGCAGTCACATTTTTTCCTCAATAAAAATATCTAAGATTTTTCCTTATTGTTGTTTAGTGGCTCAGGCGTGCCCAACTCTTTTGTGACCCTATTGACTAAGCCCATGAAGCTCCTGTGTCCGTGGGATTTCCCAGGCAAGAACACTGGGATGGGGTGCCATTTCAAGGGCTCTTCCCAACCCAGGAATCGAACCTGCCTCTTCTACACTGGCAGGTGGATTCTTTACCACTAAGACACCTGCAAAGCCTCAAGATTTTCCCTAGTAATGTAGATAACACCTGGTCATTGTACAAAGGTGTAAATATTTGCAACCAGAAGAACAAAGAAGAAACAAATCGCCATAAATTTCAATATTCAATACCCAGGAAAGTTTAGTGGCCATCCTTCCAGACATTCACATGTATGCACACATACACACATGTACATATACTATCTATAAATACATACAAAATGTTCATTGAATATTGTCTTTAAACATACACATAGGAAAACATGCCTATGCATGGGTTAAGGAACAGAGCAACTCTAAGTAAAGTGAACTTAATATGGAACATGTATCCTACCCACTACATTTGAAATATAATTCAGCATTTCCTCACTCCCAACAATCTGAACTCAAAGTTTGATTTTTTTTTTCCCCTAGTGGCACACACTTTTACTGGAAAAATGGTGAAATTCTGCATTGTTTGAAATTGCTAACTACAATTATTTCATGCTGTATTACTTCTAGAGCAGCTGGAAAATCCATTTCATGTGATTCAGTTCACCTACCACTAAGCAATCGTCTTGGGTAAAAGCTGCAGCAGCAAGAAAGGATTTTTTTTAGGAGCAGCAAATTTTCCTCTATGTCTATGGTTTTTCTCAATATAGGCAAGATATCTCCACAAGCTTCAGATGCTGTTGCTTGTTTCAGAATATAGAAATTCAACATACTGTGGAGGCAGTGACTATGAAAAGAAACTAAAATGGTTGTAGTACATTTGGAAATATTTTTATTTCTGGTTAAATAAATGCATCTGTGTTTAATAGAATTCTAATATATTTTTTATTGATGGGTAATCAGGTGGCTTGCTTTTCATCTTTATGTCTCCTTGCTTAATGTTCAAGTTGATGTATCTGAATTTGATTTTTCTTTCTTTTCTTTTCTTTCCTTTGTAATAAAAATCTTCATATATTCCAGAAACAAAATCTTTGTGACCTTGTCAAATGCTTCACTAAAAGCACTTCGTGTGTGCATGCGTGCCTGCTCAGTTCTTCAGTCGTTTCCAACTCTTTGTGACCCCATGAACTGCACCCCACCAGACTCCTCTATCCATGGGATTTTCCAGGCAAAAATACTAGAGTGGGTTGCCATGCCCTCCTCCAGGGGATCTTCCTGACCCAGGAATTGAACCCACTTCTCCTGTTGACAAGCATATTCTTTACCACTGAGCCACCCAGAAAGCCCCACTTCATATATATTCTATAAGTCTAGAGTGAACCATTTTGATAGTTTCAGTTATTTTTTTCTACAGATAACACTTATTGATTGGTTTTAACATATATTAAAGACCAACTTGGCTTCTTTTCAATGTAATGAATCAAAACCAGCTTAAGTTGAGACACTTCTCAGCTTTACTGAAGGAGATGCACTTCTCCCTGGGTATAGAGCACGGTAATAGCAGAGCAATATAGAAATTTGATCATCTGAACAAACTTCAGCTAATAATTGAAAATACTATCATGTTCAAATGAAGTCTGATTTGTCTGCCTTCTTTCCTTCTCAACTCATCATGCATGTATCTTAAATCACTTTAGTCGTGTCCAACTCTTTGCGATCCCATGGACTGTAACCCTCCAGCATCCTCTGTCCATGGGACTCTCCAGGCAAGAATAGTGGAGTGGGTTGCCGTGCCCCCTCCAGGGGATCTTCCTGACCCAGGGACTGAACTCACGTCTCTTAAGTCTCTTGCTTTGGTAGGCAAATTCTTTACCACTACTGCTACCTGGGAAGCCCAGTCCTTTATGGCACATGCCAAACAGATGAGAATATTCAATTGCCTTTCTGAGACTGGACAGAGTATCCACAGGTGTTGGTGTAGAAAGATTAAGACAAGCCCTGAATCGGTGACCCAGCTAATTTTCCAGAATGTCATTAATATGTGGAACTGCACTCTTCCCTTATGT
Source organism: Oryx dammah (assembly GCF_014754425.2). NCBI lineage: Eukaryota > Metazoa > Chordata > Mammalia > Artiodactyla > Bovidae > Oryx > Oryx dammah. The sequence goes on from NW_024070204.1 coordinate 6,684,273, forward strand.
TCTTTAATCAAGAAGTTTCAAAAATCCTTCTGGGTCTCTATCTTAAATGAGTAAGAAAAGTCCAGGGTATAGTCCTTGCCGCAGGTGATGTTCTTTTGGGAAATAAAAGTATCTTGGCTTCTTAAAACGTTACAAATGATAGTAAAATGCCTTTGTCAGTGTTAGCAGGAATTTTGTCTTTGGCTCTGGGTTTAATCTTTAAACTGAAAGATCATAAAAGTGAAAATCCACGAAGAAACAATGTTCTTTCAATCTGTTCAACCATTTCACTGTCTTATCACAGATATAGTGGTATTGATAAGTGAAGGACTGGTATCATTTGCATTTGTCATAAGATAAAAAGCAATTGTCACCATGCAACAGAGTGAGGTCACAGTTCAAGATCCCACAGCTTTCTTCTCACTGACCCTTCTGCAAGGAGGTCATTTCCCAGCAGAACAACAGCAGTGGCTGCTATATGGAGATGCAGAGTGGATATCAAACAAAGGCCAGGGGCAAAGGATAAAATGGTCTCCATCCTTGTTTGCTGAGGTCAGTAAGTAACTCAGCAGCTTTGTTCCAGGAGGTCCCACTGCTGACAACTCTTAATCTAGGTCTGAAAATCTATGTTGAACACTTTCTATTGTGAGCTTATACCCTCAGTGTTTAGGGGCTAGACAAGTTTTCTCAAAAATTAATACATGTTTTCTTGTGGGGCTGTCCATATTCTAAAATTATTACTGAACCAGGTTTGTGTGTCCAACATGCAACAAGCCAAAATGCTGAGATATTAAGGTTTACAGCAGAGGAAAGATTTATTCACAAGGCAGCCAAGCAAGGAGATGTGAGGGCAAGTCTCAGCTCCATCTCCTGGAAGGTGAAGGGCTTGAGATATTTATGGGGTAGAGAATCAAGGTGTTATTGGGCATGGGGACAAGTGGCTCAGTGGTAAAAAGACCCACCTGCCGATATAGGAGGTGTGGGTTCAATCCCTGGGTTGGGAAAAGGAAATGCCCACCCTTTGCAATATTCTTGACTGGGAAATCTGATGGACAGAGGAGCCTGGCGGGCTATGTCCTTGGGGTTTCAAGAGTCAGGCATGATTGAGCAACTAAACAACAACACAGCTGATGGGAGGCAGGAAAAGGTAAGGCAGTCAGTGTTCTGTGGAGGTGTATCTGAGTAACACACTTTTTCATGGGATGCATGTTAAAAAATGGAAGTGCTTAGCATGATCTGAAGGGGATAGTTTTGGTCCTCAGACGTCAAAAGGCCACTCATTGGACACCTGTTCAGGCTCAGTTTTAGTCTGTGTTCCCAACCAGTCTTAGCTGGTTTGAATTGAAATTAGTCACAGTTGACCCCAAGTTCCTGGAAAACAATTCAAGCAAACATCTTATTGTTTAGGTTATGTGAAGCTCGGAGGGTACGCGATTTGGAACAAAATAATTAAAGTGACCTTGCTCAGGGAAGGCAGGTTGTCAGCAGTGGGGCTTTTAGCAAATTGAAATATAAACTCAAGCAGTTTTGTTAGTCACCAGCTTCTGTTAAGCCTGTGGGGCATGGTTTCAGAACCAGAATCGCATGTTGAGAGGCAAACCTAAGAACAAAGCCTTGGGTCTTGACTCTCAGCCCCAGGTTCTCATCCACGGGAAGTTCAACAATCTGTCTTCTTTCCTTGTTCTTGCATCTTTGCCTTCTCCCTCAGTGAGGGGGTTTCCCTCTTCTGGAGAAGTCCTGGCTTGAAGGAAGCTGTTCTGGAGGATGCAAGCTGACAGCACTCGTTTTCTCAGAGAGATCTGGCTGAATAGATGGCTGTGGTGACAGTTTCCCTTTGCTCCCCACAGCCCTTCAACGCCTATGAGAGGAAGACCTTCCCCTGCAGGGGAGGGATGTTCTGTCTGCAAGGGAAGATGGTGCAGCCACGTCCCCTGGTTAGGACTTTCCAATGAGCTCTCAGTGCCCAGTTATGGGGATTCCTTCAGGGCAACACAGAAACAGCAAATTCATAAACTCTTGAAGCTTCTGCTGATTTTCCTCCATAAGTTGCTATAACAGGTGTATGGAAGCAGAATCTAAAAAGAGCAAATAGACTTTTTCTGGATCATTTCCTTTTGAAAGTTATTGCCTGGAAGTGATCAGCATCATATGTTCTGAGAGCACGAAGAGACTAAAGACAGGCTGAGAAAAGGCAGCAGGAGCCCTGACCTGCACGGGGTCTACAGTGGACTTCGAGAAGTCCAGGCATGAGTAAACAACACTGGTTTGCAGCCTCCAGAAGAGCGTCTTTCAATCCAGGACTTCTCTGGAAGAGGGAACCGGCCTCGCTGAGGGAGAAGGCAAAGATCAGGAGCAAGGACTCATGCCTGGACTGAGAGCTGCCACCGAGATGAAGGCGTCGTAGTGCCAGGACAAGAATGCTCACTGGGGCCTGTGTTTACTGAGTCCGAATTCTCATCTTGCAGGCTTGCCAGATCATTTTCACGGGCTTTCGGGTCTTGTGGTTCAGCAAGACACGTATGTGTGCACGAGTTTGGGGAAATGCCAAGGTCCATGTTTTCCCGGGAAAGTGTCTAAGACGCTCTCCATGTCCCTTCTCACCACGTTTCCCCAATCCTACAGAACACGCCAACACACACCCCTTTCACATAAATCCTGTCTCACATCCATACACTCAGCTCGGTTCAGTTCAGTCACTCAGTGGTGTCCGACGCTTTGCAACCCCATGGACTGCAGCACTCCAGGCCTCCCTGTCCATCACCAACTCCCAGAGTTTACCCAAACTCCTGTCCATTGAGTTGGTGATGCCATCCAACCATCTCATTCTCTGCCATGCCCCTCTCCTCCTGCCCTCAATCTTTCCCAGCATCAGGGTCTTTTCAAATGAGTCAGCTCTTCGCATCAGGTGGCCAAAGTATTGGAGTTTCAGCTTCAGCATCAGTCCTTCCAATGAACACCCAGGCCTAATCTCCTGTAGGATGGACTGGTTGGATCTCCATGCAGTCCAGGGGACTCTCAAGAGTCTTCTCCAACACCACAGTTCAAAAGCATCAATTCTTCAGCACTCAGCTTTCTTTATAGTCCAACTCTCACATCGATACATGACTACTGGAAAAACCATAGCCTTGACTAGACGGAACTTTGTTGACAAAGTAACCTCTTTGCTTTTTAATATGCTGTCGAGGTTGCTCATAACTTTTCTTCCAAGGAATAAGCGTCTTTCAATTTCATGGCTGCAGTCACCATCTGCAGTCATTTTGGAGTCCCCCAAAATAACGTCTGCCACTGTTTCCACTGATTCCCCATCTATTTGCCATGAAGTGATGGGACCAGATGCCATGATCTTAATTTTCTGAATGTTGAGCTTTAAGCCAACTTTCTCACTCTCCTCTTTCACTTTCATCAAGAGGCTTTTGAGTTCTTCTTCACTTTCTGCCATAAGGGTGGTGTCATCTGCATATCTGAGATTACTGATATTTCTCCTGGCAATCTTGATTCCAGCTTGTGCTTCTTCCAGCCCAGTGTTTCTCATGATGTACTCTGCATAGAAGTTAAATAAGCAGGGTGACAATATACAGCCTTGACGTACTCCTTTTCCTATTTGGAACCAGTCTGTTGTTCCATGTCCAGTCATAATTGTTGCTTCCTGACCTGCATACAGGTTTCTCAAAAGGCAGAAAGGAGTTTATAATAAAGTTTCCCTTAAAAGAAATAGAAACACTCCCTGCTGATCTTCCTCATTTGTTTTCCAATCCAATATGAATAAAGATTACAAAATAGACAAATCCCCTCTTTAAAGTAAACTGGTTTCCTATGTGGTATTCATGCAAGGAGTCAGCCAGTTTATTTTGTTAACACTGCACCTGCCGAGTAACAAACATCCCTCCTTTTCAGGAGTTCTGATCCCAAGTTTCTGTACATCCTTGATTTTGATGTCCTTTTTTTTTTCCTAGCCCATCAGTTTTAAAAAAAATGAGTTTATTTATTTTTAAATTTTTATTTACTTATAGCTGTGTTGGGTCTTTGTTGCAGCACACGGGCTCTTCACTGCTGCTCGGGCTTACCCCAGTTGTGGTGAGTGAGGGCTGCTCTCCAGTTGCGGTGTGTGGGCCTCTGGTTGCAGTAGCTTCTGTTGTTGCGGCCCTGGGTGAATGGGCTTGGCAGTTGTGGCTCACAGGCTTAGTTGCCCCCTGATATATGGGATATCTGTGGGCCTGGGATCAAACCCATGTCCCCTGCATTGACAGGCAGATTCCTAACCACTGGACCACCAGGCAAGCCCCTGGCCCATAACCTTTACGATGTGATGACTAGCCTCCTCACGGCCACTCCCGCAGGTGGTCCCAATGCTGCCCGAGAGTCACATCCTGGGGTAGCCCCTCCCACACTGAGGGGGGCTGCTTGTATAACCAACGGAATGCAGTGGAAGTGACGTACCTTCTGATGGGGCTGATGGAAATCGAGGTCCCATCCCAATCTCGGGCCAGGCTGCTTGTGCACCCCAGCGTGTAAGTGCTGCTCTGGGGAGAAGGAGGATCCAAGAGTGAGTTTCATCTGCAGTTCACTCTACTAACTTTTCCGACGGGAAGAGGTAGCTGGGCTTACAACAATGTGACTAAAGAAACGTAGTGGTGAACATTTTTTTCATGCCTGATTGTTACCACTGCAAATAAACATACAATTTCCTGTGTACAATTTTGGGTTTTTCAGCTTAAGTGATTATCTTTGATTTTGCAGGACTCATATGCGTGTGTGCTCAGTCACTCAATTGTGTCCATCTCTTTGCAACTGCAGCCTGCCAGGCTCCTCTGTCCATGGGATTTTCTAGGCAAGAATACTGGAGCATTTTGCCATTTCCTCATGACCTTCCTGACCCAAAGATTGAATCCTCATCTCCTATATTTCTTGCATTCACAGGCAGATTCTTTACTGCTGAGCCACCCGGAAGACCCTACTTACTCATATCAGCTCTGTTCAGTAGCTCAGTCTTGTCCGACTCTTCGAGACCCCAAGAATTGCAGCACGCCAGGCCTCCCTGTCCATCACCAACTCCTGGAGTTCACTCAAATTCACGTTCATTGAGTCAGTGATGCAATCCAGCCATCTCATCCTCAGTAGTCCCCTTTCCCTCCTGCCCCCAATCCCTCCCAGCATCAGAGTCTTTTCCAATGAGTCAACTCTTCACATAAGGTGGCCAAAGTACTGGAGTTTCAGCTTTAGCATCATTCCTTTCAAAGAACACCCAGGACTGATCTCTTTTAGAATGGACTGGTTGGATCTCCTTGCAGTCCATGGGACTCTCAAGAGTCTTCTCCAACACCACAGTTCAAAAGCATCAATTCTTTGGTGCTCAGCTTTCTTCACAGTCCAACTCACATCCATATATGACTACTGGAAAAACCATAGCCTTGACTAGATGGACCTTAGTCGGCAAAGTAATGTCTCTGTTTTTGACTATGTTGTCTAGGTTGGTCATAACTTTCCTTCCAAGGAGTAAGCATCTTTTAATTTCATGGCTGCAATCACCATCAGCAGTGATTTTGGAGCCCCCAAAAATAAAGTCTGCCACTGTTTCCACTGTTTCCCCATCTATTTCCCATGAAGTGATGGGACCAGATGCCATGATCTTCGTTTTCTGAATGTTGAGCTTTAAGCCAGCTTTTTCACTCTCTTCTTTCACTTTCATCAAGAAGATTTTTAGTTCCTCTTCACTTTTTGCCATAAGGGTGGTGTCATCTGCATATCTGAGATTACTGATATTTCTCCTGGCAATCTTGATTCCAGCTTGGGCTTCTTCCAGCCCAGCGTTTCTCATGATGTACTCTGCATAGAAGTTAAATAAGCAGGGTGACAATATACAGCCTTGATGTACTCCTTTTCCTATTTGGAACCAGTCTGTTGTTCCATGTCCAGTTCTAACTGTTGCTTCCTGACCTGCATACAGATTTCTCAAGAGGCAGGTCAGGTGGTCTGGTATTCCCATCTCTTTCAGAATTTTCCACAGTTTATTGTGATCCACACAGTTATTTAATAGTTAAAGCTTAATATCAGGTTTCCTGACTCAAAGTCAACCACATTTTTTTTCCCTTTGTTAGTTTGTAGAAATCTGTTGGGTCACAACCAATCGGCCTTGTGGGAAGAATTTCCTGTGTCTGTGTGCTCATCAGTGGCGTCTGGGCAGCTTGCCTGTGGAACGCTAAGGAGGCCCTTGACATTCAGTGTTACGTATCATGCCATTGTTTGTTTTGGACACTTATTTACTGGTAGAAGTTGAGAAATAAGTGCTCTGGTTTCTGCCACAAACTTAGGTTTTGGCATCTTCCTTGAGCTGAAAGAAATAACTATTTGTACTGTGTTTTACATTTCATTGGCTCTCATTCAAGATCATCCCAGCAGTTGTTGTGTTTACTGCTGTATGAGTTAGTGCCAGAAAAGGCAGTCCTGGCTGGAAAGAGGGGGATGCAGGAAACCGGTGCTGGGAAGAGCAAAGGAAACCATCAACAAAATGGAAATACCACCCACTGAATGGGAGGAAATATTTGCAGATGATATGATTAATAAGGGGTTAATATACAAAATATATATACATCTTGTACAACTCAGTACAAAAATCCAATAACCCAATTAAAATATGGACAGAAGATCTAAATAGACTTTTTTTTGTAGACGATATACAGGTGGCCAACAGGCACGTGGAAAGATGCTCAGCATCACCAATTATTAGAAAAATGGAAACTAAAACAGTGAAACATCACCTCAGACAATTCAGGATGGCTATCATCAAAAAGACAACAAATAACAAGAGAATGTAGGGAAAGGGGAAACTTTGTGCATTGTTGGTGGGAGTGTAAATCGGTGCAGCCACAGTGGTTGGATGGCATCACTGACTCAAACGACAGGAGTCTGAGCAAACTCCGGAAGACAGTGAAGGACAGGGAAGTCTGGCGTGCTGCAGTCCCTGGGGTCGCAAAAAGTCAGACACGAGTGAATGACTGAGTAACAACAATGTTCACGGCAGTGTTATTCACAACAGCCAAGATACGTAAGCAGCCCAAGTGTCCAACAGGTGAGCGGCTGAAGATGTGGTGTGTGTGTGTATACGCAGTGCAATACTACTTGGCCACTAAACAGAATGCAATTCTGCCATTTGATGAGCCTAGGGAGAACGATGCCTAGTGAAATACGTCAGAGAAAGACAAGTACTCTTTTTCATCATGTATATATGGAATGTAAAAAAGAAAACAAATGGTTGAATATAACAAAACAGAAAATAGACTCAGGGATATAGAGAACAAACAAGGGTTTACCAGTCGGGTGAGGGGCAAAACAAAGGTATGGGATTAGGAAATAAAAAGTATTTTGTATAAAATAGATAACCGACAAGGATATATTGTGCAACGCGTGAAAATACAGTCATTATTTTGTAATAAGTTTAAATGGAATATAATCTGTGAAAATCTTGTTGTGCAACTGAAACTAATATAGCATTGCAAATCAACTACAATTCAATTAAAAAAAAACATGGTCAAAAAATAAGAAGATTTTAACTGACTAAAAATTTTAATCTATATTCAGGGCTATTTAATATCAGTGAGATAAGTACCTGAGAAATGTATAATATAGAATTCAGTTTTCTTTCACTTCTTTGCCCTGAGCTTATAATTGTACACTAGATCTAATCATATGAGTCCAATTCAGGTACGGATAAGGCTCTTCAAGTATGGTTCCTGGAGTAAAGTCCTAGAGTATAGCATCTTTTTATCTGTGTTGTTCGGTTGTTAAGTCATGGCTGATTCTTTGAGTCCTAGTGGACTGCAGCCCACCAGGCTCTTCTGTCCTTGGGATTTCCTAGGGAAGAATGCTGGAGCCGGTTGCCATCCCAAGGATTTAACCTGAGTCTCCTGCTGGGCAGGTGGATTCTTTACCACTGAGCCCCCTGGGAAGCCCTATCTTCTTATCTTTCTTGTTCAGTTGCTGAGTTGTGTCCCACTCTTTGCGACCCCATGAACTGCAATATGCCAGGCTTGCCTGTCCTTCACTATCTCTTGGAGTTTGCTCAAACTCATATCCATTGAGTTGGTGATGTCATCCAACCATCTTAGCCTCTGTCGCTCCCATCTCCTACTGCTGTCAATCTTTCCCAACATCAGGATCTTTTCCAACGAGTCAGCTCTTCTCATCAGATGGCCAGAGTACTGAGCTTCAGCTTTAGCATCAGTCCTTCCAATGAATATTCAAGGTTGATTTCTTTTCAGATTGGCTGGTTTGATCTCCTTGCTGTCCAAGAGACTCTCAAGAGTCTTTTCCAATACCATAATTCAAAAGCACCAGTTCTTCAGTGCTCAGCATTCTTTATGGTCCAACTCTCACATCCATACAGGACCACTGGGAAAACTATCACTTTGACTATATGGACCTTTTTCTGTTAAGTGATGTCTCTGCTTTTTAATACACTGTCTAAGTTTGTCACAGCTTTCCTTCCAAGGAGCAAGGGCCTTTTAATTTTGTGGCTGCAGTCACTGTCTGTAGTGATTTTGGAGCCCAAGAAAATAAAGTCTGTCACTGTTTCGATTGTTTTCCCATCTATTTGCCACGAAGTGATGGGACCAGATGCCATGATCTCTGTTTTTTGAATGTTGAGTTTTAAACCGGCTTTTTCACTCTCCTCTTTCACCCTCATCAAGAGGCTCTTTAGTTCCTCTTCACTTTCTGTCATAAGGGTGGTGTTTGCATGTCTGAGGTTGTTGATATTTCTTCCAGCAATCTTGATTCTAGCTTGTGAGTCATCCAGCTCAACCTTTCACATGATGTATTCTGAATATGTTAAATAACACAACTCATTGGTCCACAATAATTCTGAAATCTAACAAGATCATTGAAGGACACAGTCAGAATTTAAGCACTGAGAGCTAGCTCTTGAATCCATGTTTTAGTTGGTTGGTTCCTCATGCCACATCTTAAGACTTTGCATGGCTTTGTAAATGGTTATGGAGACCTGAATCTTGAAAACCTTTTTTTCTTTTATTTTTTTGCCCATAAGAACATAGTTTAATAAAGGAAGCATCAAGGTTCTTTTTTTTATGTTTGACTTATTTTATTATTTTTTAAAAAATTTAATTGGAAGCTAATTACTTTACAATATTGTGGTGGGTTCTGCCATACATTCACATGAATCAGCCATGGGTGTACATGTGTTCCCCATCCTGACCCTCCCACCCACCTCCCTCCCCATCCCATCTCTCATGGTCATCCCAGTGCACCAGCCCTGAGCACCCTGCCTCATGCATCGAACCTAGACTGGCGAGCTGTTTCACATATGATAATGTACATATTTCCATGCTATTCTCTCAAATCATCCCACTCTCACCTTATTTGTTGCTATTTTCTTCCCTTCTTTCACGGCTGCTGGTACATTTTATACAAGCTTCATTTTCAGGAACTGGCTTCAGAGTTACCCCAATTGCATGTTAATTGACAAAGAAGATTTTGCCAAAGAAGATTTTGCCAGACCATATCCAGGAGGATCTTTCGGTGAACCAAGAGAATGACTATGAACTAACTCAAAATATATTCTGAGGACATGAATGTGCCCTGCTGATCATTATGGGCAAAAGTTACTGATTAAGAAGAGAATGAGATGCCGAGCAAGAGAAACTCCGCCACATCCCCTGTGTTACGTTGCTCAAACTACTCATTTTTAGGTGTTTTCTCTTCAGAATTCCTTAGGCAATCTTAAGATATTTTCCAGAGCTGTTACCAAATATGAGAGGGATTAGATTTACTCTGTTTGACTGTATTCGGTGGACTTGTACACAACTGTCAGAAGTAAACTTGATGGATTTTATGCAATGATTTTATGAGATAACTTTCTGAGGATGGAACAGATTATCTATTTAAGGAGGTAATGGATATGTGTTCGTAGAGGGTTTCAGGGTAAGTTGGATGACCATGTGATATGAATTGAATAATTAATTTAACAAGTATAGCATTTACTAAAAGTGCTTTCTGTGTGCTAGACATGGTATTTGGCAGTGGGGAGTCAGCTGTAAACAAAACGGACTAGAATCCATCTTGAAGACTAAACTCTAGTGGAAAAAATAAACTCTAGTTGGGAATGACTAATAAGTTTATAAAAGCAACATTGTATTTTATTATATTTGATATCATGCCATATTAGTGATAGTGACAGATAACATCACCAATGTTAATATTAGTGAAATGTGTAATGGGAAGAAACAAACAGTTTAAGGGTGACAGAGAGCATGAGAAAAGCGGGAGTATCTAACTAGGCGCTGGTTGTGGACATAGAGGGTGCCAAAGCTTTGAGGTTGGAGCATGGTTGTCAGTTTCAACAAGAGCAAGGAGGCCAGGATGCACAGGGCAGAACAAAGCCAGGAGAGGAAGACAGTGGATGAGATCAGAGAAGTCACAGGAAGCCAGATTGTGAGGGGCCACGAAACTCACTGTGATGACTTTGATTTTCACTTTGACTGAGATCTGGAGCCTTCCAGGACTCCGGGAAGAAAGGTGTCATGATCTGATTTGTTCCTTACGAGGATCACCCCAACTTCTGGTTGAGAATAGCACCTAAGGAGTAAATGCAGTAGAAGATCAGTTTTGAGGCTACTGGCCCAGCAGAAAGATAGTGGGGTCTTGGAGAAAGTGGTAGTGGTGGTGGGGGTCTTTCTTGTGTTCATAATTTAAAGCCAGAAGGATTTGTCGATGGTTGCACATGGATGCAAAAGAGAAGCAAGGATATTCCAAGTTTTTTGGTTTTCATAACTGTTAGAATGGAGTTATCTTTTTATTGATCAAGGGGAGAATTCTAGAGAATCCATTATTTATGTGTGGGAAATTGGAGACTCTGCTTAGAACAGGTAAGGATTTAGGTATGCATTAGACCTACAGGTGCAGATGCTTAGAGGATAAAGAGACTTATGATCTGGTCTCCTGAGGAGAGACTCAGACTTGATATAAACTTATTAGCTTATATTTGCGGAGAAGGCAATGGCACCCCACTCCAGTACTCTTGCCTAGAAAATCCCATGGACGGAGGAGCCTGGTAGGCTGCAGTCCATGGGGTTGCTGAGAGTTGGACACGACTGAGCGACTTCACTTTCACTTTTCACTTTCATGCATTGGAGAAGGAAATGGCAACCCACTCCAGTGTTCTCGCTTGGAGAATCTCAGGGATGGGGGAGCCTGGTGGGCTGCCGTCTATGGAGTCGCACAGAGTCGGACACGACTGAAGCAACTTAGCAGTAGCAGTAGCAGTAGCAGCAGCTTATATTTGTAGACAAAAGGCACAAATGTGAATGAGATCCTCAAGTGAGTGAGCATGCCTGCATGCCAAGTCACTTTAGTTGTGTCTGACTCTTTGTGACCCCATGGACTGTAGCCCGCCAGGCTCCTCTGTCTATGGGATTCTCCAGGCAAGAATACTGGAGTGGGTTGCTGTGCCCTCCTCCAGGGGATCTTCCTGACCCAGGTTTCAAACCTGCGTCTCTAATGTCTCCTGCTTTGACAAGTGGGTTCTTTACCGCTAACACCACCTGGGAAACCGGAGAGAGTGTAGACAGAAACAAATAAGAGTTTGGATGGCTGAGCCCTCAGGGATTCCAAGAGTTAAGGGGCTGAGATGAGAAAATGTTAGTTGTTCAGTTGTGTCCAACTCTTTGGGACCCCATCGACTGTAGCCTGCCAGGCTCCTCTGTCCATGGGATTCTCCAGGCCAAAATACTAGAATGGGTAGCCATTCCCTTCTCCAGGGGATCTTCCCAACCCAGGGATCAAAGTCTGGTCTCCTGCATTGCAGGCAGATTCTTTACTGAGATAAGAAGGAACAAGCAAAGAAGAATTTTCCTATTAAGATACAACAGAAATGATGCAGGTGAGCAAGCATCCTGGAAGACACAGGAGGGTGTGTTTTTGAGAAAGAAGTGATAAACTGTATCAAATATAATTAAAGGGTGACTTGAGATTAGCCTACTGAGTTTAGCATAAGGGACTTCACTGGAGACCTTAGAAAGAATAAGCTCCACGGAGCAAAGCACAGTGAAAGCCTTGTCCAGCTCTTGGCAACTCCATGGACTAGCCAGTCCATGGTATTCTCCAGGCCAAAATACTGGAGTGGGTAGCCTTTCCCTTCTCCAGGGGATCTTCCCAACCCAGGGATCGAACCTAGGTCTCCCGTATTGCAGGCAGATTCTTAACCAGCTGAGCCACACGGCGCAAAAGTGGCATCAAAAACTTGGCTTAAGGGATGAGGTTTGGCAGTGAGTGGAGGAGTTTGGTTTGAGGAGGAGCAGAGAAATACATGGTACCTGGAGATGGATACGGGGTGAAGAGACAGTTACACGCTTTCTAAAGATGTTCAGGATCAGAGATGGAGATGACCTAGTAGAGGAATACTGGTGAAGGGAGGAGAGAAGGAAGGGATTCCTGGAGCAGTTCCTGGGTTAGGAAAGACGACGGTGGGTTCCAGCTCAGGGCCATTCATCTGTGCACCAGAAGGGGGGCAGAACACAGAGGCAGAGTTGCATCCAGTTTCCCAGGGAAATGGGATGCAGATCTTGAGCTGAGAGGTGGGCTGGGGGAGGAAGTTTGAGAAAAAGGAGAGAAGAGAGTAAGAGTAAGTGAATGAAAGAGAGAAATTAGGTAATGCTAGACAGCAATACCAAGCATTTGATGTTGGAACTAGTGCATTTAAAGGGTTTCTGTCCAACCATATTCAGCTATGCTGGTGCAGAGTTGGATCAGATAGGGACTTGTCCTAACGACCGGATCCTGGGACTTGTGTTTTTCTGTTTGTGTTTTTCTTTCTTTCTTTCTTTCTTTTTTTTTTGAGGAAACAAGATTAGAGAAAACTGGACAGACTGTGCAGGCCACATAATTCAGGATGCCTTGGAATGGCCACTTTATTTATTAATTATTTTTATTTATTTATTGGGCTTCCCTGGTGGGTTAGATGGTAAAGAATCTGCCTGCAATGCAGGAGGTTCGGGTTCAATCCTTGGGTGAGGAAGATCCCCTGGAAAAGGGAATGGCAACCCACTCCAGTATTCTTGCCCGGAGAATTTCATGGACGGAGGAGCCTGGCGGGCTACAGTCCATGGAGTTGCAAAGAATCAGGCATGACTGAGCAACTAACACTCTCACTTTACTTGGGAAAGGAATCCAAGCAAGGAATAGGCCTTATTGTTCCTGAAAGAGTCTGTCAAGATGGATATTTGCAGGTCCTTGGCCTCAGTTCCTGCCATCACATGTGTATTCTTGGAAGTCCAGGTGACTCTAGCATCTTCCGTAGGAAAACTCTAGGAAAGTGGCCAGACTGTGGACAAGGCCATCCAGCCTAAAATATTTCCTTGGAGTTACTGTCTTTGTGTGAACCCAGGGCTTTGAGAGATGTTTAACTTTCTTTATTATCTGGAGGGTTCAGGGTATGTTGAACCCAACAGACAGTAACAAGGGGCCTCCTTTTTGTATGACTTGTTTATAGACTCATCACGGTTTGGTGCTGCAGAGGGTTACAACTTTGACAATAAAAAGGTTAGAGAGTCTCTTTTTATTGAAGCTAGAGTTTGGAAGACATTTATAGAAAATTTAGTGTCTTTTCAAAATGTGGCATAATCAGGAATGACTCTTTCTTCCTGTCTCCCAATGTGAGTAGAGAATTAGAAATTTAAAAATGAGTTATAGGAGAGAAAAGCAACCAAGAATATCCAGTCAAAAAAAAAAAAACATAATAAACCTAATCTATTTTGCTTATTTTTCCATCTGTTTTCAAAAACATTTCTCCATTTGGATCCTGGAAGAAGATCTCTGCAGAGTGAGGTCACAGTGTAGTAAGAAGTGTGTTGACCCAACACCCAGACACTGATTCCAGCCAAATTCTGTTATGAACTTACTGTGGGATTTCTGTCACAAAACAGAATGCTTCTATTCTGTGAAATGAGGATGTTGACTCGAGGTTAGCATGGTCCCAGAGAAATATAATGCGAAACACATTTAAAATATTCTAGTTGCCACATTAAAATAAGTAAAAACAAATAGGTAAAATTAAGTTTAATAATGTATTTTGTCTAGCTCAGTATATCCAAGATATTATCATTTAGGCATGTAGTCAATCTAAAAATACTTATTAATATTTTATATTCTTTTCCCTGGACTAAGTCTTCAAAATCTGTTGGTTATTTGCATTTGTATTTCATTCAGACCAGTCAAATTTCTAATGTTCAGTGACCACATGTGGCTAGTGGCCACCATATAGAATAGTGAAGTTGCAGATGGTGTCAGACATGACTTAGTGACTGAACAGTGAACAATGACAAGATAGCTATCAGGATCATTTCTGGTCTGACATTCTGAGCATCTAAGTCAATGCCTTTGGAGATGCTGTTTTCGGTTTATCTCTTATATTATTCTGTCTTAAGTAAAGTACCAGGGGTTGTAATATCTATTGGAAAGAAAACAACTGCAACAGTTTACTACTCTCAAAGTGTTAGTCGTTCAGTTGCATCCAACTCATTGAGACCCCACGGACAGTGGCTGGCCATGCTCCTCTGTCTATGGAATTCTCCAGGGAAGAATACTGGAGCAGGTTGCCATTCCCTTCTCCAGGGGATCTTCCCAATCCAGGGATCGAACCCTGGGTCTCCTGCACTGCAGGCAGAATTTTTACCATCTCAGCCACCAGGGAAGCCCTACTAGACACTCCTAACCAGATGCCAACTATTAGTCTTAATATTTATATTAAAGAGAAGAGAAGTCGATCAGTCGTATCCGACTCTTTGCGACCCCATGGACTGTAGCCCACCAGGCTCCTCGGCCCATGGGATTTTCCAGGCATGAATACTGGAGTGGGTTGCCATTCCTTCTCCAGGGGATCTTCCTGACCCAGGGATTGAACCTGGGTCTCTGGAATTGCAGGCAGACCCTTTACCGTCTGAGCCACCAGGGAAGCCCAATATTTATATTAACTCAGGTAATTCTTATGGTGACACAAGAAGATGGATAATACTTATTCTGCCCATTTTAGAGATAACAAAGCCAAGGTAGGAGGATGCTCAGTAAATGGTTCAAGGTCACACTCAGAGGTGATGAGCAGAAATTTCATCTGCAGTGTCAGCTCCAGAACCTGCATGGGGTCCCCCCACAGTTCTGATTTCTCCATTCTGTTCAGAAGAAGGGAACCATGGAGCAGAAAGTGGACAGACATAGCCCAGGGTAGCAATGTCATTAGTTACTTCACTTCTTTCTGGGAGCTTTGAACTTCAGGCCTTGCTCACAGATAAACTGACTTGTTTGACAGATGCTGGAGTCCCCAGGAGCTGTGGGGATCATATGGATTAGAAGGCATAAGGGAAACTTTTCTTTGTCCATCTCCAAAGTCTTTTGCAAGGAGAGAACTTATGATACATAATTCCTTGAATACCACATTTTCCTTCTGATTTAAGTATGTTCCCCCTGTTGAAATTGAAACCATAACTTCTGATACCTCCTCTGCTCATTGTCCCTTTACAAAAGTTGAACAACATGTGAGAGTTGGACTATAAAGAAGGCTGAGCACTGAAGAATTGATGCTTTTGAACTGTGGTGTTGGAGGAGACTCTTGAGAGTTCCTTGGACAGCAAGGACATCCAACCAGTCCATCCTAAAGGAAATTAGTCCTGAACACTCATTGGAAGGACTGATGTTGAAGCTGAAACTCCAATACTTTGGCCACCTGGTGCAAAGAACTGACTCATTTGAAAAGACCCTGATGCTGGGAAAGATTGAAGGTGGGAGGAGAAGGGGACAACAGAGGATGAGATGGTTGGATGGCATCACCGACTCAATGGACATGAGTTTGATTAAACTCTGGGAGTTGGTGATAGACAGGGATGCCTGGAGTGCTGCAGTCCATGGGGTCCCAAAGAGTCAGACACGACTGAGTGACTGAACTGAGAAGTGGAGAAGAGCTGCTTGTTCACTTCAAGTTGACAATTTGAGGGTTAGTAGTTGCAATCTGAATGGACTTGGAAGCCCCTGGGAGGGCTGCTTTTCAGTTAACGGCAAAATTCCTCCTTCAGGACAGCAATAGTCCCTCAGTGACCATGGGCCCCCAGCTCATTTATTCTGAGTGCTTTGGAAGGATTCTCTTTGGCTGCCTCTTCTCAGGGTTCCTATGTTCTACTCCTGGGTTGCGAAGACCTGATAGTGTTTCTGAACCGTTTAGGGCTCCTAGCAAGACCAGACGGCAGGCCAAGCCTGGGTTCAAGTTTCCATAGGACATAGGCGCTAGATTACACCATATCATGGTATGGGGACTCCTTGCAGACCTGGACTATGACCTAGATCTCTAAGGAAGAATTTAGAAAGTGGAAGGCTTGTTGGTCACACCCATGAATTTCTCAAAAACTAGAGATGAAATAGTGTGAGTGGAGGTGAGAGGAAGTGAGTTCAAAAGGAGAGAGGGAAAAGAACATGAGAATGAAGCAGGCAAACAATATTTATTAAAGCTACCATAGGACTTTCCAGGTTAATATGTTGACAGATTATTGAGAAAGCAGTTTAAGACTATACAATTCAATAGTAATCTTCCTGACTCAGAGATGGAACCCAGGTCTCCCACATTGCAGGCAGATTCTTTACCTTCTGAGCCAACAAGGAAGCCCATTAAAGAGACAAATTTACCAAATTTATCATATTTAAAGAGTTTATTTACCAAAGATCTTTTAATTTGATTGCAACCTCCCTCTGACTTCCTCCTCTGCTGGAGGTCCAGCCCAGAGCAGACCCTGTTGGGGAGGCAGTAGTCATTTCAAGACCCTGTCTTCCTCTTCCCCACCTCAGTGTAACATGCTGCCTTCATAACACACAGCATAATGGAGATGTGTGTACAGTTTTCCCTTAATGGACCCCGAGTTTCATGAATATCTCTAAACCCTTCAGGTCTCATTATCTTGATTCCTCAGGATCTAGCCCAGGCTCCTCATTGGGACCCAGTAAAGAAATCTGTTATCATGAACAAGATGATAAACACAATAAGGGACGTTATCTAGGGAAGTCTCAGAGGTCTAAGAAATGTTTCTAGGCTTCCATCATCCTTTTCAATCCTGGGAAAGAGAAAGGTAAGAACTGATTTGAAAATGACATGTATTTTTATCTTTGAACATTTTCATTTCATCTCATGTTTCAGAGGAAGTATGAAAATACACAGGTAAAAACCAAATGTAATGTCAGAAATGTTGACTTTCTTAAAAACAAATTTTAACTGCAATTACCTTAGCTTTAGTTTTTAGAACATTTCCAAACAGATTAGATCAGGATGTTGCTTACAACTCTAAGTTAACTTTTGATTAAGCCCCATATGACTTATTTGGGGGAGGGTGTATGTCGTGGCCTGTACAGAATGTTCTAGAATGCTTTTCAAATTATGATTTGGAAGACATTTGTGTTGTGAGCCTAAACTGATAATTTTGAGTACTAATATATAATTTTATGCAAAAACTTTCTTAATGAGCATTTGCTGTTACCATGTTTTTCTGCTTTATGATATGAGTCATCAAAATAATACTGTCACTAAAAACTTGGCCTTGGGACTTCCCTGATAGTCCAGTGGTTAAAATTTCACCTTCCAATGAAGGGGTTGCAAGTTTAATCCTGGGGAATTAAGCTCCTCCATGTCTTGTGACCAAAAAATCAAAACATAAAACAGAAGCAATATTGTAAGAAATTCAATAAAGACTTTAAAAATGATCCACATAAAAAAATTTTAAATAAATAAAAACTTGGCCTCAACAAAAGAAAAATATGGTTATTTGTAGAAAAAGCTCTAAGATAAAAATCATAACTTTTAGTGAGCTAAACATTTGCTTGTTCAGTTCAGCATTAAGAATTAATTTTCATGGTATACTTCCCAAAGAACAGTAAACAATAGAATCATAATCTCATCTTACATCTCAGTTTATGGCAGAATATTTGTGATCTTAGTTTAAGAATGACAGGGCTTTTCATACTGACCTCTCCATATTCATCATTTTGGAAGGGTGAATAGATGATAACTCTTTAATCTTAGTCCTAATCATGCTATTATTCTCATTTTAATGACATGTCATATAGAAACCCAAGTTAAGTGAAATGTTATCCCCTAAATCAGAATTCCAATTTTTTCATTAGTAACCCTGTATTACAAAAATTTCTCTATTATATTACACTTTTAAAATTGTATTGATGGAAAATTTTAAAAAATATTGTTATATAAGTACTTAAAGGGGCTTCCTTGGTAGCTCAGATGGTAAAGAATCTGTAATGCAGGAGACCTGGGTTTGATCCCTGGGTTGGGAAGATGTCCTGGAGAAGGGCATGGGAACCCACTCCAGTATTCTCACCTGGAGAATCCCCATGGACAGAGGGGCCTGGCAGGCTACAGTCCATGGGGTCACAAAGAGCTGGACATGACCAAAGTGACTGAGCATGATACAACACAGCAAGAACTTACAGTGTCCTTAGTTTGGCTCTTGGCCTGTTCAACCTAAAATATTCAAAGTTTGAGAAGGAAATGGCAACCCACTCCTGTATTCTTGCCTGAAGGATTCGATAGACAGAGGAGCCTAGTGGGCTAGAGTCCATGGGGTGGAAAAGAGTTGGACACGACTGAGATACTTTAACTCACTCATTCAAAGTTTAGAGGGAGACATAATTTTAAGTGCTTACCTTATAAAAGAAAGATTTTAGAACACCAATTTATGTTTCCCACCTTAGAAGCTAGAAAAAGAAGAGTAAATTAATTACAAAAATACTACAAAGATGGAAAGTTCAGAATTTAGGATCAAATGCAGTATTCAAAACTGATGGTGAATTAAAAAAAGAGATTGATTTGTGACTCCACAATTAAGGAAAATATAGCCATGGGAAATATAGGAAAGCCAAGGAAAATATAAACTCCAATTGATAAGAAACAATTCCTAAGAATGTCAAGGCACATTTAAGAAATTAATAACTTAAAATTGAAATTCTAGATGATTTTAACAACTGAGAAGTGAGAAGAAATTGATGGATGCATGTGACTGATTTGTCCTTTTCAAAGCAGAGAGATCTCACACAGGGTTAAATATTGATATAAAAGTTTGTTTTGTTAAATATTTAATTGAGTCAAATAGAAGAATATAAAAGGCTATATGTTAGTTTTCACAGTAGATTTGAATGAGATATATTTCTTCCCACGTTGAGATGAAATAAAAATTCAGTTAAAAGTCATTTACAAGGACATACACCAGAAGTAAAGCAAACCGTTCTATGTGCTGAGTCTGTTAGAAGCACTAGTCCCAGTTTTGCATGGATCATATCATCTAATCCTCAAAATGACATAATGAGCAGAGCACAATTACTGACCCAACCACTTGACTCTAGAAACTGTACTTTGAACAGTTATAAAAAGTGAAAAGGAAGTGTATTGTAAAAGATCTATTAGGAATCAGTTAAAAAAGAAGAAAGTCGGGAGATGTTAAATCAGAATTTCAGCTGAAAAACATTTAATAGGACTGTACTGTGTGTGTTCATTCATGTCCAACTCTTTGTGACCCTAAGGACTGTAGGCCTCCAGGTTCCTCTGTCCAGGGGATTTCCCAGGAAAGAATACTGGAGTGGGTTGCCATTTCTTACTCCAGGAGATCTTCCCACCTGTATCTCTTGCATCTCCTGAATTGGCAGGCAGATACTCTACCAATACACATGGAAATACACTGTGTGGAAAACCCCCTATGGAGACAAAAATTATAGTCTATGACAAGCATAGGGTACATATCTATTCCTGCTAGTAAAGATTCCAAGTGTATAAACAAACATTATATAACTTACCAGGAGAAATCTATAACCCAGTTTGAATATTATAATACTCAATATTCAGAATTCAAAGAAATAATTTGAAAACAATCCAAAGATGTAATACAATGAACAGCTTTGGTATAATGAACACACACATACCATTTACCACAAGAAACGTTTAATATCAAAATGTGCAATGAGCCCCTTGTCACAATAAAAATATACAAATGACCACATAGAAAAGCATTCAGAATATAAATAAGGACATTAACAAAAGAAGTTGAAATGCTAATACACCTATCTGACAACACATTATTTCATAGTATTTGGAAGCAAATTATAAAATCAATTGTATATGTACATATAGTTTATATACAATATGATATTTGCCTATCACATTGGTAACAATAAACAGATTAATGATGGAAATATAAAGTGATATAAAAAAGAGCACTTTCAATTTTTAATAGATAGCTTTTCACAGACCATTTAAAGAACAACTTGGCATGTCTATCAGATATTAAGGGTGTGTGTCCTGTGACCAGCACTTCTACTTTTAACATCCCTCACATGCAATGAATAAACCATGTGTCTTACTGCATGTGGACAAAGAGTCCTCTGCAGCTTGGTTTGGGGTAATGATCAGTCTGAAACAACCTGAATGCTTGCTAGTAAAATGTTGGCTACAAGTTCAAGTACATATCTATCAGTCAGTTAGCTTAGTCGCTCAGTCATGTCCAACTCTTCGCAACCCCATGGACTGCAGCACGCCAGGCTTCCCTGTCCATCACCAACTCCCAGAGCTTGCTCAAACTCATGTCCATTGAGTCAATGATGCCACCTAACCCTTCCATCCTCTGTCGTCCCCTTCTCCTCCTGCCTTCAATCTTTCCCAGCATCAGGGTCTTTTCCAGTGAGTATCACATTACACTATACAGATTTTAAAGGGAGCAGATATGTATACAACTGAATTCACTACTATGAAAAGATGGCCAAGTCATTTTGTTACATGTAAAGAAGGAAATTTGTAAAAAAGGATATAGAAGATCTTTATCTACTTACAGGTACATACTGATTAGTATGGAAAGATGGACCCTGTTAAGAGTGATTCTTTTTGGGGAAGAGGTTACAATTACTAACTGAGTGAAGTAGGGAGAGTGAGGGAGAGGAATTCTGTCCTGGATGGCCCTCTTGTTTCACAGAAAGCATAGCATCATATATTACTTTTCAAGTGAAATAAACATAGTATACTCCAAAGCCCGTAAATATTTTTAGAACAAGTTAAACTTGTTTTACATTAATATTTGATTTTACACATTTCAAGAAGATATACTTTCAATATTGGTTTGTGAAAGTTTTAACAATTTAAAAAAATTAAAAAAAATTTTTTTAATCGGTTTTACCACTGAAGTAACTTCTCCAATGACCTTTTAATTCTCTGGGCTACTGGATTCTTATTTAAATTGTACTTCTGAGGGTTTATTTTCAATTTTATTAGATAAGGCAGTCTCCCTCCCCCCCACTCTTTTATTTATTTTTTTGCCACCTGTCTGGCAACAAATTTGTGGAGTGAGTTGTCATGGTAACAAGATAAACCCTCCAACAGGGGAAAGGTGAAGATAAAATTGATCCTGCTTTGTTGTCAGCATACTGAGGAGCTGACTTAACCTTGGAAAATAAAGCAGACCTTCAACCGAAGGTTCACCTTGGATCTGTTTTACATATTTACACCAAGCTGGGTGTAAAGAAGTCTTGGCAACATCCTTCCTTATAAGACATTCTCCAGAATGCTGCTTCCCACATGTGGCCCTTTACTAACCTCTTAAAAACCAGATCCTCTCTCAAGTTTGTTTCGTAAGGTCACCACCCAGGCACCCGGCGTGGTTTTAACATCCTCAGCTTCAAACACAGGCCCCACAGCGTCTTGCTCCAGGCGCCTGTGAACAGCACGTGGGGCTCTGCTCACTCAGATGGTGTGAGCGGGGCTTGGTACTCATCTCTCACTGGTGTATTTGCTTATTCACACCCCTTGGTGAGGGGGTGTGAGTCTTGTGCCCTCCTGTTGTCTCAGTGTAGGGGAATAGTCGCAGGCCAAAAGGCAGACAGGTGGGTTAGCATCTCCATCTGGGTGGTCTCACGCTCGGGGCAGGCAGTTACACATCACGGTGGACACCCCCATTCCCCCGAGCTCAGACACTGCTAATGCAACCGGTGATCTTCCCGCCTGGAAGATGCCCTGGAAAATAAATCATGGGTGAAGGATGCTCCCCGCTGGCATCGTCTCCACCGCCCCAGAACCTAACGCAGGTCTTCACCTTTGCTTTGGACCCCAGACTGTGGGCTTGGGGGCCAGTGGGCCCCTCCGAGATCTGTTCAAGGCCGGGTTCTGCTGTGACACTGCCTCGTGGAGGCTGGTCTCCTCTGGGTCTGCGGTGGTGCCTCCCTGCGTCTGATTCATTTCAGTCTGGTTGCCTGTTTTCCCAGCGCTGTCAGAGACTCATTGTTATTTTTCATAATTAATCCTCCAGAGGCAACTCTGTATTTTTCTCCCAACTTACTTCCCTTCGAGGCTCATTATCATGCTGCCAGGGACACCTGAGCACAGCTCTCCCCTATCTTCATCCCATCCACACCCATGGATGTGTGTTCCCTATCGAAACGTGCACCTTCATTTCTTGTATAGTGTGTGCTATTTCTGTGGCAGGCAGAGAGAGGGAAGAAAAAGTGTGGCAAAGGGCTGCATTTCTGAGCAGCAGATTTTCAAAGCCTAAAATGTTATATCTTGAAATACATCTGGGTCTACACTCTGTAATCAAAGCATCTTGATGAGTAAATTGAGAAATCGTGAAAATGAATGGGTAAGAATAACCAATCACCTATCTCACTCAGTGGTCAGGTGCAAAAAGGAGGAAATAAGGCCATTTGCGGCAACATGGATGGACCTGGAGAGTGTCACGCTGAGTCAGACGGCATCACTGACGGTGGACATGACTTTGAG
This sequence comes from Oryx dammah, assembly GCF_014754425.2. Taxonomy (NCBI): domain Eukaryota; kingdom Metazoa; phylum Chordata; class Mammalia; order Artiodactyla; family Bovidae; genus Oryx; species Oryx dammah. The sequence continues at coordinate 6,707,056 of NW_024070204.1, forward strand.
CACACTCCGGGAAATGGTGAGGCAGGGAAGCCTGGCGTGCTGCAATCCATGGGATCACAAAGAGTTGGACATGACTAAGTGACTGAACAACAAAATCAACAAAAATGGCTGAGTAATATTCCGTGGTGCATATATATGTATACATGTACCACATCTTTATCTAGTCCTCTGTCGATGGACATTAAACTGTTTTCATGTCTTGTCTTGGCTGTAGTTTACTGGCATGGTATTGATAGAAACTTGTCTCTGCTGAGGTCAGTCTCTGCTTCCTCCCTGGATAATCCTAGCTAGCCTCCCAGGTCCTCTGCATGCTGGGGCTACATGTTCTGGCCTTCCTGTGGAGTGCACAGGTGAGTTATCTAGGACTCTGGAAGGTAGATGCCCAGGCTGAGGGTACGTGTAAGTCTCAGGAAGCCTGCTGGCCACAAGCAGACAGTGTTGCAGCCAAAATGGAAATGAGACTTTTCTTTTCAGATAAACAAGGATAATAAGGAAACAATGAATAGGCTGGGAAAATAACATAAATAGACCTGAAAGAGTGAAGCAATCTTGGTTATTCTTTAGCTACTACTAACAAACACTGGTAGCTGGACTTGTCCTTCACAAAGCTAAACAGAGCTAATTACTCTCTGACTTCATATGAATTGTACTCTGCACCTGCCATGCTTCTCCCCCTACAACGCTCTTGTAGCATTCTGCGTTTGCGTTTCAGAAAGAAGGTCACGGCTGAGAACTTCAGGGACACTAGACCCAGCTGCTGAGTTGTCTGATACCAGCTGTGGCCATTTTGAAACTTTACAGAAGAAAAAATAAATACAAGACCCTCAGAGGACATAAAACATCTCCCTATTCCCAAAAGAAAGGGGCACAGTTCTTGAGGTGCTGGCCTGCGTTTTCCCCTTTGCCTAGTAAAAGAATAAAGTCATCTCTGTTTTGTTCCAAGTCTCTGTCTCCGTGTTTTATTTTTTCAGCATTGGTGGAGATCAGTTCAGTTCAGTTCAGTCGCTCAGTCGTGTCCGACTCTTTGCGACCCCATGAATTGCAGCACGCCAGGCCTCCCTGTCCATCACCATCTCCCGGAGTTCACTCAGATTCACGTTCATTGAGTCTGTGATGCCATCCAGCCATCTCATCCTCTGTACAGTCAAAATTTTTGGCATCAAGAGGACAGCTCATCCAGATTTAGCAAACTCTAAAAATGTTAGTGTAAGATCTGTGCAGGGCTCACCATCCATGATCCCCTTTCTCTCCAGAGTAAACAGGTAGGTGTAATGGAAGCCAGTGAACTTTCCTTTCCTCGAGGTGAGAGGAGATTACAATGAATGGCTGAGGCTGACTGAGGAGAGAATACAAAAACAGCCTCTGGCAACATTGTTTAAGAGCTGCCCTCTTTTATTTTTATTTATTTATTTTAAATTTATTTATTTATTTTTTATTTTACTTTACAATTCTGTAAAAAGCCTCCAAGTCCCCCAGATTGCAATACAGAATAATTTACAAATTCATCTGAGTAAAAGGAAGGCTTCTATACGTGCACAAATTCTTGTAAATGTGTACAATCAGGACACACAGAAGCTTGTCCAATCATATGACTCTTGGGAGGTTATCCTGGGAAAAATGGGTGGTGGAGACTTAATTTTCACTATTTACACTTTTATTTCATTAAAATTTTGTGCCCCTGAAATTTTATTTCATTGAAATTTATGTGTGTGCATTACCTAGCAATAAAATAAAATGGAAACATGAGAGATAGAGAACACAATAAAAAAACAGGAGAAATGTTATATGGTCCAGCTGCTGTGATTAAAAACAAACACTAGGGAATGGCATTTGCATAAGAGAAGATCGTGGTTACAGAGAACCCACAAAGGCAGCAATGCTGCAGCTACCACTATATTATTTTTCTTACCTACAACTGTGACAAATTAAAGGGTTTTTAGTGCAAGTGTTTTCAGGCTATCTATTTTTAAAAATGTAAATGATATTCTTTTTCTTTCAATGCATTAAAAAAAAAACCTTGATTTATGCATAAATAACTAACAGAGCTAAGGGGATTTTTTTTTTTCTTCTCCTCTAAGCTTTTCAAATAAAATTTATCTTTGGCTTGAAAACAGCAAGAGAAATTTAAGGCTAATGTTTTTTCCCAAGAAGTTAGAAGTGGCTAAGAACAAGACTTTAGCATGAAAGTAATTCTTCAACCATAGCTAATGGTATTCCATAAATCTTCCATGCAATTCTGAAATAAACCGCAGACAGAAAATTAGACTAGAGAACAGCTCAGGGGAGAAAATGGGCCATTTTTAGTACAATATGGCTTTCTCATTTTAACCCAATATTTCAGATTTATTTACTGATATATATATATAAGCTCACATAAACCTCATTTTCCCCCCAGAACTGAAATATAGTTTAAAAAATATGCATTCCTGGTGAAAATTCTAAATAATCCAGAAAAAGCTGCAATGGGTAAGCAATATTTCCAGATACTTTGCTTCTCACATATTTTTAATAATACGCTTTTTCACTAAATGCTATTACATAGAGATCTACCAGCTGTACTAGGGTTCATTGTACACTTGCTAAAACTTTTCTTAATCAGTCTCCTATGTAAGGCCATTTAAGATATTTTCAAGTTTTGTTATGATGTGATGCAATGAAATAATTGTATATACATCTTTGAGAACACTTCTTTTAAAGTAAGCACATTTTTATATTGGATTAATATTTATCTCCAATTGTCTTGATGAATCTTTAACTGGTTGTGGTTGCCTCTGTAAAGAATCAGATCATACTTCAAATATATTATTTAGATTAAATATATTTAAGAGTATGTAGAGCATACAGCGGAGAAGGCAATGGCAACCCACTCCAGTACTCTTGCCTGGAAAATCCCATGGACAGAGGAGCCTGGTAGGTTGCAGTCCATGGGGTCGCTAAGAGTTGGACACGACTGAGCGACTTCACTTTCACTTTTCACTTTCATGCCTTGGAGAAGGAAATGGCAACCCACTCCAGTGTTCTTGCTTGGAGAATCCCAGGGATGGGGGAGCCTGGTGGGCTGCCGTCTATGGGGTCACACAGAGTCGGACATGACTGAAGCGACTTAGCAGCAGCAGCAGCATCAGAGGATACAGATTTAAGAATATTTTAAGCTGTCCAAATTTAAGAGTATTTCACTTTTTTAATATAAATTTATTTATTTTAATTGGAGGCTAATTACTTCACAATATTGTATTGGTTTTGCCATACATCAACATGAATCCGCCACGGGTATACACGTGTTCCCCATCCTGAACCCACCTCCCTCCCTGTACCATCCCTCTGGGTTGTCTCAGTGAAACAAGTATTTCACGTTTTATTAGTGCAAATGCTCCTCAGGTACCATGAGTTCATGCTAAGTAGGTTCAGTTGATTGGTTCAGTGGTTAAGCTGCTAAGTTGGTTCATGCTGAGTCCGACTCTTTGCGACTCTATGACCGTAGCCCGCCAGGCTCCTCTGTCCATGGGATTTTAAAGATGAGAATACTGGAGTGGGTTGCCATGCCCTCCTCCAGGGGATCCTCCCAACCCAGGGATCTAACGCAGGCCTCTTTCGTCTGCTGCGTTGGCAGCAGGTTCTGTACCACTACTGCCACCTCGGAAGCCGCCTCAGGTAACATAATCGATTGTAATTCCTTGCTAATCGATGAGTACTTCCACAACCACAGGCTTGAATTTAAAGAAAAGAAAATAAGTATATAATCCGCAAGGGATAGGTACTTAATTGTGTTTCTGTAAAACTGTATTTATGAACTTTAGGGTGCACAAAATTTTCATGTCATAAAATATTTTTCTTCTTTAGATTTTAAAAAACCAGTTAAAATATGAAAAAAAATTCTTAAATTGCAGTTTACATAAAAACAGATGGTACTATATTGGATCCATGGACACAGTTTGCTATCCTTTGCTGTAAATGCAGAGCCTGAGGCAAGTCTTTCTCTTGATATAAATATATTCTTGGATTAAAAACAAATCTAATGTGGGAGATGTTCCACTCACAGTAAATTATCATTAAATTGTTTCCTACAACTACTGTTATAGTAGGACTTATTTCACCATCTTTCTTTCATATTTTATCTTTATTAAACATTGTGACATTTTAAAAAATGAATAGACTACATTATTTAATTGAAATTTTAGGTTTGTAGAAAGTTTAGGTTTAGCAAAATGGACAGAGAACTCAGATCCTTCTTCCCACTTTCTCTCCTCTTCCCACATTTCCCTGTTATTAATATATTGCATGAGTGTCGTGTATTTGTTGCAATTAATTAATAGGTATTGCTTCCCTGGTGGCTCAGATGGTAAACAGTCTGCCTGCAGTGCGGGAGAGCCAGGCTCGATCCCTGGATCGGGAAGATCCCCTGAAAAAGGAAATCGCAACCCACTCCTGTATTCTTGTCTGGAAAATCCCATGGGCGGAGGAGCTTGGCCAGCTACAGTCCATGGGGTCACAAAGAGTCAGACACGACTGAGCGACTTCTCTCTCTATTGATACATTATTATTAACTGTAACATCCAAGTCCATCGTTATATTAAGGCTGACTTTTACTGTTGTACAGTTCTATGGGTTTTGACAAACGTTATACACCCATCATTACAGTATCATACCGAATATTTCCACTGCCTAACAATTCCTTGTGTTATTCATCCCTCCTTCTCTCACTCCAAACCCTGGAAACCACTGATCTTTACTCTGTCTCCATAGTTTTGACTTTTCTAAAACATCATATAGTCAGAATCATATATTCCATAGCTTCTTCAAACCAATTTCTTTAATTTAATAATATGAATTTGTTTCCTCTATGTTTTAAAAAGCCATTTATTAATTTGGCTGCACTGGGTCTTAGTTGCAGCATGTGGGATCTAGTTTCCAGACCAGGGATTGAACCCTGGTCTCCTGCACTGGGAGTGCTAAGTCTTAGCCACTGGACCACCTGGGAAGTCCCTCCTCTGTTTATTTTTAATTCATTTCTTTTTATTGCTGAATTTTATGTCACTGTATGAATATATCACAGTTTATTTATCCACTCAAACCATTGAAGGATATCTTGGTTGCTTTTAAGCTTTAACAATTATGAACAAACTTGCTGTAAACACCTGTGTGAGAGTGTTTTTTTTGGAGGGGCATATATTTTCCGTTTGGGTAAATACCAAGAAGTGCAATTGCTAGATCCTATGATCACAGTGCTCCAGTACTTTGGGCTAGGAGCCGACTAACTGGAAAAACCCTGATGCTGGGAAAGATTGAGGGCAGAGGAAGAGGGGACGACGGAGGACGAGATGGTTGGATGGCATCACCGACTCCGTGAACATAAGTCTGAGCAAACTCCAGGAGAGCGTGAAGGACAGGGAAGCCTGGTGTGCTGCAGTCCACGGGGTCACAAAGAGTTGGACATGACTGAGCAACTGAACAACAACATGATCACAGTGTGTTAACTTTGTAAGAAACTGCCAAACTGTCTTCCAGAGTGACTGTATCATTATATAGTCCTAATGAGCATCTTTTTGTGTGCGGTATACCTTCATCGGTGAGATGTCTGTCTAGATCTTTGTCCATGTTTTTAATTGATTGTTCATTGTCTTATCAAGTTTCAAGACTTCTTTGTAAATTTTGGATAATTTAGCCTTTACCAGACCCACTCCAGTATTCTTGTCTAGAGAATCCCAGGGATGGGGGAGCCTGGTGGGCTGCTGTCTATGGGGTCGCACAGAGTCGGACACGACTGAAGCAACTTAGCAGCAGCAGCAGCAGCAGCCTTTACCAGACATATCCTTTGCAGATATTTTCTACCAGGCCATGGTTTGTCTTTCCCATATCTTAACAGGGTCTTTCACAGAGCAAAGTTTTTAATTTTGATGAAGTCCCAATTATCAGTTATTTCTCTCATGAATCATCCTTTTGGAGGTGTATCTAAAATTTATCACAGAACCTGAAGTCACTTAGAATTTCTCCTAGGTTATCTTTTAAAAGTTTATGGTTTTTATATTTACATCATGATCTATTATGAGTAACTGTGAAAGGTGTAAGTTATGTGTCTAGATTCACTTTTTGTTTTTTACATGGGGATGCCCAATTGTTCCAGTTCCATTTATTGAAAATACTAGCCTTTTTCCATTTATTAAAAATTAGCTTTGCTCTTTTTTTCAAAGATTAGTGGGCTATATTTATTTGGGTCCATTTCTCTTTGTTCTCTTGCATAAATCTATTTACCTTTTCTGGGGGGCCAATATTCATTTGCCTGTCAACTTATTATGGCCCCCTGGCAAGTCTTAAAGCTGATAGTCAGCCCTTTACGTGTTCTTCAGTACCGTGCTTGTTCTTCAGTGCTGTGTTGGCTAGTCTTGGTCTCTTGCATTTCTGTTTACACATTTGGATTCATTTGTTAAGTACAGTTTTAAACTTTCTATTTGTTTCTCATTTTAGCCTGTGCTGGATCTCCAGTGCTGCCTGGGCTTTCTCTAGTTGCGGTGAGCAGGGCTGCTCGCTAGTTTCGTTGTGCATTCTTCTCATTGCTGTGGGCTCTTCTGTCATGGACCACAAGTTCTAGAGCACAGGCTCAGTAGCTGTATGGCACTGGCTTGGTTGTCCCATGGTATGTGGGATCTTCCCAGACTAGGGGTCAAACTCATGATCCCCGAGATTCTTAACCACTAGAACACCAAGGAAGTCCAAGAACATTTTTAAAAATGAGACCACAAACATATTAACATTAGTTTGGGGAACACTGATAGATGTTAGCCCTAAAATTAAAATTTCTTTTCAAAGAACAGTATAAACAAAGGTAATATGTACTACATAAATTACAAAACTTGCAATAGCTAAATTGACAAAACATTAATATGGATGACATAATTATTTCTATAAGAAAAAATAGGTTGAAAATGACTAGCTAAGCAATTCACAAAAGGGAAATCCTGAAGAAATGACTAATAAATATATGTAGAGATTCTTAACCACACCAGCAATCAGAGAAGTGCAAATTAAAATAACTGTGAGAAAATACTCTGTGCCTATAGATCTGTATGCAGGTCAGGAAGCAACAGTTAGAACTGGACATGGAACAACAGACTGGTTCCAAATAGGAAAAGGAGTGCATCAAGGCTGTATATTGTCACCCTGCTTATTTAACTTATATGCTAAGTACATCATGAGAAACGCTGGACTGGAAGAAACACAAGCTGGAATCAAGATTGCTGGGAGAAATATCAATAACCTCAGATATGCAGATGACACCACCCTTATGGCAGAAATTGAAGAGGAGCTAAAAAGCCTCTTGATGAAAGTGAAAAAGGAGAGGGAAAAAGTTGGCTTAAAGCTCAAATTCAGAAAACGAAGATCATGGCATCTGGTCCGATCACTTCGTGGGAAATAGATGGGGAAACAGTAGAAACAGTGTCAGATTTTATATTTTTGGGCTCCAAAATCACTGCAGATGGTGATTGCAGCCATGAAATTAAAAGACGCTTACTCCTTGGAAGAAAAGTTATGACCAACCTAGATAGTATATTCAAAAGCAGAGACATTACTTTGCCAACTAAGGTCTCTAGTCAAGGCTATGGTTTTTCCTGTGGTCATGTATGGATGTGAGAGTTGGACTGTGAAGAAGGCTGAGCACCGAAGAATTGATGCTTTTGAAGTGTGGTGTTGGAGAAGACTCTTGAGAGTCCCTTGGACTGCAAGGACATCCATCCAGTCCATTCTGAAGGAGATCAATCCTGGGATTTCTTTGGAAGGAATGATGCTAAAGCTGAAGCTCCAGTCCTTTGGCCACCTCATGCGAAGAGTTGACTCATTGGAAAATACTGTGATGCTGGGAGGGATTGGGGGCAGGAGGAGAAGGGGACGACAGAGGATGAGATGGCTGGATGGCATCACGGACTCAATGGACCTGAGTCTGAGTGAACTCCGGGAGATGGTGATGGACAGGGAGGCCTGGCGTGCTGCGATTCATGGTGTCTCAAAGAGTCGGACATGACTGAGTGACTGAACTGGACTGAACTGAACTGTTAGATTGGCAAAAATTATTAACACTTGTCAAGTGATGGTAAGAATGTGGGATCTCAAACATTAAAAACAATTGCTAGGATTGTGATGTCACTATTTCAGGTATTATAAAAATTAATTTGGAAGTATTTGGTGCAATTAAATATGTGTATATATTAAGACAAACACATAGAGTATATTCATGTCCGAGAAGAAGGGCATTAGGATAATCTTTGGAGCACTGCTTGTAGAAGCAGGGAATTAAACCGACCTATGTATTCATCTTTAGAAGACTGTACAAGAAACTATGATATGTGTATCAGATGGAATTACAAAGCCCAGATTTAGGAAAGCCCTGAATCTAGAGAACCTTAACACTCAAGTGTCAGTCATATTTATCTTGACAGGGTTTGCTTATATAAAACAGGGGCTTTTTATTCAAAATAAATTTAGATTTTCAGAAAAGTCACAGAGTTGTACAGAGAATTTTGGTATATTCCTTACCCATTGCTTTAACACTAATATTTTACATAACTACACTGCATAGTCAAAACTAAGAAATCAACTTTAGATTTATTTGGATTTTACCAGATTAATGCCATTTGTATAAGTAATTATGTACATGTGTTTGGCCCAGGAGAATATCCAGCATACAACATTACACACCTGATATTTAAAAAAAAATTGCTAGGTTAAAAAAAAATTGGCAGCCTGGAATTCTATGTCCAGTGAAAATATCTTTCAACAAAGAAAGCAAAATAAATATATTTTAAGATAAACCAATACTGAGAGAGTTCATCAGCAGTAATTCTAAGTAAAAAAAAAAAAACAGGAAAAGAGTTACTACAAGAAGACAGGAATCTTTTCCAGATAGAAGTTTGAATATACCTAAATAAAAATGTTTTTACAAAAGAGGTGGTATATAAGTGAATAAATAGAAATAAGGGCTTCCCAGGTGGCATTGTGGTAAAGAATTTGCCTGCTGATGCAGGAGATGCAAAAGATCTGGGCTCGGTCCCTGGATCAGGAATATCCGCTGGAGGAGGGCATAACAACCCACTCAGCATTCTTGCCTGGAGAATCCCATGGACAGAGAAGCCTGGTGGGCCACAGTACACGCGGTTATAAGAGTCAGACACGACTGAGTGATTGAGCACAGCACCAATTAGAAATGAAGTTGCACTGTATGAAATAATGTTTTGGATATTATATTACAAAAATGTTTTTTTTTCAGTCAGAAAATGCTAAATAGATTTAAAATCCCAAAGGTCTTTGCATTGTCTAGAAGAAGCTCTATACAGTCAGCAAAAACAAGATCAGGAGCTGATTGTGACTCAGATCATGAACTCCTTATTACAAGATTCAGACTTAAACTGAAGAAAGTAGGGATAACCACTAGACCATTCAGGTATGACCTAAATCAAATCCCTTACAGTTATACAGTGGAAGTGACAAATAGATTCAAGGGATTAGATCTGATAGACTGTCTGAAGAACTATGGATGGAAGTTCATAACATTGTATAGGAAGCAGTGATCAAAACCACCCCCAAGAAGAAAAAATGCAAAAAGGCAAATGGTTTTCTGAGGAGAACTTATAAATAGATAAGAAGAGAAGCTAATAGCAAAGGAGAAAAGGAAAGCTATATCCATCTGATTGCAGAGTTCCAAAGAATAGCAAGGAGAGATAAAAAAGCCTTCCCAAATGATCAGTGCAAAGACATAGAGAAAAACAATAGAATGGGAAAGAAATGGCACCCCACTCCAGTACTCTTGCCTGGAGGAGCCTGGTAGGCTGCAGTCCATGGAGTCGCTAAGAGTCGGACACGACTGAGGGACTTCACTTTCACCTTTCACTTCCATGCACTGGAGAAGGAAATGGCAACCCACTCCAGTGTTCTTGCCTAGAGAATCCCAGGGACCGGGAAGCCTGTTGAGCTGCCGTCTATGGGGTCGCACAGAGTTGGACACAACTGAAGCAACTTAGCAGCAGCAGCAGCAGAGATTTCTTTGAGAAAATTAGAGACGCCAAGGGAATATTGCATGCAAGATGGGCTCAATAAAGGACAGAAATGGTGTGGACCTGACAGAAGCAGAAGATATGAAGAAGAGGTGGCAAGAATACATAGAAGAACTGTGCAAAAAAGATCTTCACAACCCAGATAATCACAATGGTGTGATAACTCACCTAACACCAGCCATCCTGGAATGTGAAGTCAAGCGGGCCTTAGGAAGCATCACTACGAACAAAGTTAGTGGAGGTGATGGAATTCCAGCTGAGCTATTTCAAATCCTAAAAGATGATGCTGTGGAAGTGCTGCACTCAATATGCCAGCAAATTTGGAAAACTCAGCAGTGGCCACAGGACTGGAAAAGGTCAGTTTTCATTCCAATCCCAAAGAAAGGCAATGCCAAAGACTGTTAAACTACTGCGCTGTTGCACTCATCCCACATGCTAGTAAAGTAATGTTCAAAATTCTCCAAGATAGGTTTCAACAGTATGTGAAACCGAGAACTTCCAGATGTTCAAGCTGGATTTAGAAAGGGCAGAGAAACCAGAGATCAAATTGCCAACATCCTTTGGGTCATAGAGAAAGCAAAAGAATTCCAGAAAAACATCTACTTCTGCTTAATTGACTACATGAAAGCATTTGACTGTGTGGATCACAAGAAACTGGAAAATTCTGAAAGAGATGGGAATAGCAGACCACCTGACCTGCCTCCTGAGAAATCTCTATGCAGATCATGAAGCAACAGTTAGAAATGGACATGAAACAACAGACTGGTTCCAAACTGGGAAAGGAGTACATTAAGGCTGTATATTGTCACCCTGCTTATTTAACTTATAGGCAGAGTACATCATGCAAAATGCTGGGATGGATGAAGCACAAGCTGGAATCAAGATTGCCGGGAGAAATATCAATAATCTCAGATATGCAGATGACACCACCCTCATGGCATAAATTAAAGAGAAACCAAAGAGCCTCCTGATGAAAGTGAAAGAGGAGGGTGAAAAAGCTATCTTAAAACTCAATATTCAAAAAACAAAGATCATGGCATCCTGTCCCATCACTTCATGGCAAATAGATGGGGAAACAATGGAAACAGTGACAGACTTTATTGTCTTGGACTCCAAAATTGCTGCAGATGGTGACTGAAGCCATGAAATTAAAGGACACCTGCTCCTTGGAAGAAATTGACAAATCTAGACAGCATGTTAAGAAACAGAGATATTATTTTACCAGCAAAGTTCCGTGGTGGTGGTGGTTGTGGTTTAGTCTCTTAAGACGTGTCCAGCTCTTGTGGCCCCATGGACTGTAGCCCGCCAGGCTCCTCTGTCCATGGGATTCCCCAGGCAAGAATACTGGAGTGGGTTGCCATTTCCTTCTCCAGGGGTTCTTCAGGATCCATGAATTGAACCCAGGTCTCTTGCACTGCAGGCAGATTCTTTACCAACTGAACTAGAAGCCCACAAAGGTCTATATCAGTCATCAGTTCAGTTGCTCTGTTGTGTCTGACTCTTTGCAAGCCCATGGACTGCAGCACGCCAGGCTTCTTTGTCTATCATCAACTCCTGAAGCTTGCTCAAACTCATGTTCATTCAGTCGGTGATGCCATCCAACCATTTCACACTCTGTCATCCCCTTCTCCTCCTGCCTTCAATCTTTCCCAGCGTCAGGGTCTTTTCTGAGTCAGCTCTTCGCATTAAGTGGCCAAAGTATTGAAGCTTCAGCTTCATCATCCGTCCTTCCAATGACTATTCAGGACTTATTTCTTGGATATCCAAGATTGACTGGGCCATATTGTCAGAGCTATGGTTTTTCCAGTAGTCATGTATGGATTTTAGAGTTGGACCATAAAGAAAGCTGAGCACCAAAGAATTGATGGCTATGAACTGTTGTGTTGGAGAAGACTCCTGAGAGTCCCTTGGACTGCAAACAGAACAAACCAGTAAAGGAAATCAGTCCTGAATATTCATTGGAAGGACTGATGCTGAAGCTGAAGCTCCAATACTTTGGCCATCTGATGTGAAGAATTGACTCTGATGCTGGGACGGATCGAAGGCAGGAGGAGAAAGGAATGACAGAGGATGAGATGGTTGGATGCATTACTGACTCAATGGATATAAATTTGAGCAAGCTCCAGGAATTGGTGCTGGACAGGGAAGCCTGGTGTGTTGCAGTCCATGGGGTTGCAGAGTCGGACACAACTGAGCGACTTAACTAAACTGAACTTGCATTGTCTAGAAAGATGATCAAACAACCTCAAATTTTATAAATGATGTGAATATAATCTCACGACTCATGGAGGAATGTCTTAGTTATTAAAACTATAAAAATGGGGTACACAAGTTCTTAACAAGTAAAGAATGACTTGTTATAGCAAATTTCAGAGAAGTTCATTATACAGATTATATTTTCAGATCTTAATTCAATTAGGCTATACTTGGGAGTGAAGTGAGAGACTGGGTGGGAACTAAAGGGCAGAAATAAAATAGAATGCAATAAAATGATACACCACAGGAAACTTGTACAAATCAATGATGATATTTTGTTATGAATAAAGAGAATAATCAACTAAAATTTTAACTTGGAACCCATGAAAAAACTGTGGAAGCAGGAGGGCTTAGGTATGCAAAAGCCTATAGAGGAACTTGTATATAGAAAAGCCTTGTATGTAGTAAATAACGTTGATGTTTTAGAGACAGGAGTAGCACACTTTTCTGTTAGTCTCCAGATAGTAAATTTTTTAGGCTTTGTGGGCCAGATTGTTTTCATCACAACTACTCAACTCTGCCATAAGTGAAGCAGCTATACACAATAGGTAAAAAAAAAAAAAAAAAACACATGTGACTGTTTCCCAGCAAAATTTTGTTTACAAAACCAGGATGTGGGCTGGATTGGCAGTCCTCAACAGCAGCCAGAGCAGGTAAATATTGGTAAATTTTCATGTTATCATCCTAAAAAGATTTTATGTTAACATTGAAATGATATTGATTTACGTATCATCATCTCAATGTAAAGCCATTTAAGTGCCATCATCTGAACTTGATTTAAAAACAGCAAAAACAAATTCCATAATTTATTGTTCTATGTGGTGAAGAAATTGCAGAAGAAGAATGTAAACAAGGAGGCTAGGTAGAATACAGTTGAAACCCAGAGAGTCAGAAATGGTTTAGACCAGCAGTGGGTAAACTACAGTCCATAAACCAAAATTAATTTGGTTCTGTTTTTCTCTGAGTAAAAAGTTAAGAATAATTTTTACATTTTTAAATTGTGGAAAACAAATCCTGCAACAGAGATCACACATGACCTTCAGAATCTAAAATGTTTACTATCTGGACCTTTGAAGAAAACATTTGTGGACATCTGGCAGTATAGACGACATCTTGTAAGAAGAATGAAGAAGGTAAAAAATACAGTGGATATTTAGAGATTAAAAAAAAGAAGAGAGATAGGAGAGACTTCTAGCTTTCTGGCTTTAGCATCTTGTAACATGTGGCTCGCCACCTTGGTTATCTGTGCCAGTCTTGTAACTTTCAATGCTTTCCTTGTCAGCTAATAAATATACACCTCCAATCTAGACCTCTTTCCTGAATTTCACTCATATATTCATCTTTCTGTAGTTGCTGTTGTTCAGTTGCCAAGTCATGTCTGACTCTCTGTGATCCCATAGACTGCAACACACCCAGCTTCCCTGTCCTTCACAGTCTCCCAGAGTTTGCTCAGATTCATGTCCATTGAGTTGGTGATGCTATCCAGTCATCTCATCCTCTGTCTCCCTCTTCTTTTGCCTTCAATATTTCACCATATCAGGGTCTTTTCCAATGAGTCAGCTCTTCTCATCAGGTGGCCAAACTATTGGAGTTTCAACATCAATACTTCTGATAAATCTTCAGTGTTGATTTTCTTTAGAATTGAATGATTTGATCTCCTTGCTGTCCAAGGAACTCTCAAAGAGTCTTCTCCAGCACCACAATCTGAAGACATCAGTTCTTCGGTGCTCAGCCTTCTTTATGGTTCAACTCTCACATCCCTGCATGACTACTGGAAGCTTCTCATTTACACTTGAATCTGAATTTTAACACCAACTCTGGCAGCATCTCCATCCTCACTCCCTGGATGACAGGGCTGGTCTCATGACATGCCTTCCATGTCAGCCTAATGAGATTAAATCCAAATTGCCCTTCAAGCCATCTGTACCTTTAGTTGAGTCTCTAAAACTCCAAATTCCAGTTAGAATTTGAAAGTTGTCTTTTTCTTTTTTAATGGTAGAAAGTGGGACTTGAGTTGAATTCTTGAAATTTTTCTTTTTGTTGCTATTTTTTCATGATGCTAATGATCAGAGAGACAGTTTAGAGACTGATTATTTGGATGTTTTTAATACATTTTGGCATGTGTGAATTATTTTTCATGCTGGTGTGAAACCTCTGGTTGTTAAACCCTCTGTAAATCAGCCTGAAAACTATGCATTTCAGAATCAGTCACAACAATGGCTAATTAACTCCCCGTTCATGTTCTGAACAGAAGTTGTGAAGTTATGAGTCTCAGGAGACTCAGCCAGCAGTTATGGTTCGTGGCATCATCACTTTGGAGTTTTTCTCTCCTTCTCTAAGTTGTCAGGCTAATGGGAGCTCAGGCAGCACCTGCTAATACAAGGAGAGCACTGGGCTTCCCTTGGGCTGGTCCAGAGGCCGCCTGCTGCGCTCCTGCTGCGGATGCTCTGGGGAGACCTGTTGGGCCCAATAAGCTCCCGAGCAGATGCTCAGTGTCAGAGAATGATCGAGGTTCAGATCAATGATAAATTAGCGAGAGGAGCTCACGCTTCACAGCCCTCTGATTTTGATGTTCTGCTTGGGACCACTGCAGCAGGCAGCACTTTCAAATTAAGCAAAAGGAAAACCTCCCTCACGAACACAGTGCAACATGCTTTCTGTTCTCCAGGCAGTTTCTGAATAAGGTCCAGAGACATTCAGCATAGCTTGGTGGGAGAAGAGAGACATCTTAAAGACATTGTCATGCTTCCTCTCTCTTCCGCCAAAACTTTGATGTTAACAAACTGAATAGGTCCTCTGAGTTGCTTATCCAACCAAGCAATGGCAACAGAAAGAAAAGTTAGCAATGGGAAATAGGGAAGATTTTACTTATATTTGGTATTTCCTAAGCCCTAGCATTAGGAAAGAGATGGGAATACCAGACCACCTGACCTGCCTCTTGAGAAACCTATATGCAGGTCAGGAAGGGACAGTTAGAACTGGACATGGAACAACAAACTGGTTCCAAATAGGAAAAGGAGTACGTCAAGGCTGTATATTGTCACCCTGCTTATTTAACTTCTATGCAGAGTACATCATGAGAAACACTGGGCTGGAAGAAACACAAGCTGGAATCAAGATTGCCGGGAGAAATATCAGTAACCTCAGATATGCAGATGACACCACCCTTATGGCAGAAATTGAAGAGGAACTAAAAAGCCTCTTGATGAAAGTGAAAGAGGAGAGCAAAAAAGTTGGCTTAAAGCTCAGCATTCAGAAAATGAAGATCATGGCATCTGGTCCCATCACTTCATGGGAAATAGATGGGGAAACAGTGGAAACAGTGTCAGACTTTATTTTTTTGGGCTCCAAGATCACTGCAGATGGTGACTTCAGCCATGAAATTAAAAGACACTTACTCCTTGGAAGAAAAGTTATGACCAACCTAGATAGCATATTCAAAAGCAGAGAGATTACTTTGCCAACAAAGGTCCTTCTAGTCAAGGTTATGGTTTTTCCAGTAGTCATGTATGGATGAGAGAGTTGGACTGTGAAGAAGGCTGAGCGCTGAAGAATTGATGCTGTGGTGTTGGAGAAGACTCTTGAGAGTCCCTTGGACTGCTAGGAGATCCAACCAGTCCATTCTAAAGAAGATCAGTCCTGGGTGTTCTTTGGAAGGAATGATGCTAAAGCTGAAACTCCAGTATTTTGGCCACCTCATGCGAAGAGTTGACTCATTGGAAAAGACTCTGATGCTGGGAGAATTGGGGGCAGGAGGAGAAAGGGACGACAGAGGATGAGATGGCTGGATTGCATCACTGACTTGATGAACGTGAGTCTGAGTGAACTCCGGGAGATGGTGATGGACAGGGAGGCCTGATGTACTTCTATTCATGGGGTCGCAAAGAGTCGGACACGACTGAGAGACTGAACTGAACTGAACTGAACTGAACTGAAGCCCTAGCAATTTTAAAGAAAAATAACAGTATGATTGTGGGCAAGGGATCTATCAAAAAAAAAAAAAAAAAAAAACAGAAAAAAAGATGTTGGCATTTCCCTGAAGCAGAAGCATGAAAATGATTTAATAGCAACACAGACTAAATTCCCAAGGTCAGTAGTTTCATTTCTCATCATTGCACAGAACTGCCAACTGGAGAATTTACCGAAAAGCGAGATGCTCCCCATGGAATCACTAACAAAACTTTTTTTTTGCCTATAGACCAGAAAAACATGAAATCCCCAATCCCTTTACAACAATCTCCCCCAGTAATGATTTACTCCCACCTGTCCAAGACAGGTTAATAGGAAAGATTCGGAGGAGAGTGACTTCTGGTTCAATTCAACGTGAAGAAGCAAAACTCAGGTGGAAACTCTTACTGTGTCACCTCCTGCCTCTCCCCACTGCTGCCCAAATTTACATATTGCCTTTCCCGGAAAAGCAGGGGACAGCCACCATCTGGGTGATGACGTCAGAAACCTGTGAACTTGGCTGGGGGTGAGAATGAAGCTCTTCACCGCTTTCTTCCTCCTCAATCTCTTCTAGCCCCAGGATCTGCTCCAAAAACATCTCCTTTTAGGAGAATCACAGAGATTGGACCTGGCACAATAAACACAAGGATTGAGAACATTCAAAGTTTCCAATAGTGCTTTCCTACCTCACTTCAAATGGGAAGCTACAGTGATGAATTTAAGAGCTAAGCCCTACAGTGTGGTATTTCTAAGCCATACTTGTAGGATCCTGCAATAAATGGTGGGGAGAGCTTTAATGACTTCCAGGAAAGTTCTGAGGATTACCCAACACTGAATCATCTTCAGAATCAATTTATTATTATTTTAAAAATATTTAATTTTGTTTATTTGGGCTCATCGGGTCTTAGCTGTGGCAGGTGGAATCTTCATTGCACCATACAAGGTCTTTTTGTCGCGGTGCGTGGATTCTCCAGTTGTGGTGCTCGGGCTTAGTTGCTCCACTGTGTGTGGGTGCTTAGTTCCCTGACCAGGGATAGAACCCATGTCCCTTGCATTGCAACACAGATTCTTAACCACTAGAACACCAGGGGAGTCCCCCAGATCAATTTCAGTGGAGCTTAGAAAGGCTGAGATTCAGGTCAGAAACCACATTCTTAAGTAAGTGGGTTCTGAGATGCCCAAACTTAGGGTTAAAGGCCAGTCGTGGTTGATTAAATGATGTTGCATGAATTACCTGGGTGAGATCTCTGGGTTGGGGAGATCCCCTGGAGAAGGGAAAGGCTACCTACTCCAATATTCTGGCCTGGAGGATTCCGTGGACTGTATAGTCCATGGGGTCGGAAAGAGTCAGACGCTACCTAGCAACTTTCACTTTCACTCCTCTATCAAAAAGTTGAATTAGACTGAAGTGCATGGTTGTCTGAGAATAAAATGTGATAATGAAGCATTCCACACAATGCCTGCTAAATATGAAGCTTAGAAATGCTATTGACTTCCTAATCTCTTTCACACTGGTACAAAAGGCCTATAGTGGGCTTTGTTATAGATTTAGATAGACATTGCTACAGTTCTATAGACTTTCTAGACCCATTATCAGGTGAAATATTTTAACTTCAGTAAGAAATTAGATTCCTTTAAAAATCAAACTCTGCGCTGTGTTGTGTCTGACTCTTTGTGACCTCATGGACTCTAGCCCTCCAGGCTCCTCTGTCCACAGGATTCTCCAGGCAAGAATACTGGAGTGAGTTGCCATGCCCTCTTCCAGGGGATCTTCCCAACCCAGGGATCGAACTTGCGTCTCTTATGTCTACTGCATTGACATTCAGGTTCTTTACCACTAGCACCATCTGGAAAGCCCTGGGAAGCTAGCTAATGGGAATTTGAAACTATTTTCAACCCAAGGTGAATATGGAAAGTTTCTAGGGAGTTTAGAATTCTGCCACTGCAAGCCCCCGTGGTCTTCCTCTACAGCAAAATTAGAAATAATTTGCCGCATGTAAAAGTCTTCCATTAGACACGAAATATTAAAATTGACAAACATTTTAGAGATAATTTTTTTCAATGGGATTCTCCAGGCAAGAATACTGGAGTGGGAAGCCATTTGCTTCTTCAAGGGATCTTCCTGACCCAGGGATCAAACCCTGACCTCCTGCCTTGCAGACAGTTTCTTTACCATCTGAGCCACCAGGGGAGCCCGAAGATGGAAAAGCTGCCCTGCGACCTGACAGAGTGACCCCAGCAGGGAACAGAAGGCAGGAGGGAGGAGGGGGCAGGCTTAGGTGTCTTGACCAGGAAAAGTGGTGGACGTGTCACTGGGGCAGCTTTTAGAATAAAGTGGGGGCTCTTTGACATCCAGAAGGTTCTCTTCTGACTGTCTTCAAATTAGACTATTTCCTCTCTGAGCTGTTACAGCCTAGGAGTTATCAGTGTAAAATGATTCTCGTTTCATTTCTTTTCCTACGTATGGAATCACCCTGCTTAATCCTCACTTGCTTATGCTGTTGTTCAGTGGCCCAGGCGTGTCTGACTCTCTGCGACCCCATGGACTGCAGCACGCAAGGCCTCCCTGCCCCTCACCATCTCCTGAAGATTGCCCAAGTTCATGTCCATTGCATCAGTGATGCCACCTGCTTATAGTGAAAGTCAAATGTGATATCACACACTCAGCTTCTAGTAGTACGCAATTATTATAACACTGCTTTCAAAGAAGTTTAAATCCATTATTTGGAAATCCTAATTCAACCTGCTACCCCTCTTTTAAAAAACAATGTTTCTTTCATTATTCTGCAACTTAGAAGAATGTAAGTAATTTTTCTCAAGTGTTTGGCAATTGCTCACACGTAAAGCACTCAGACAACGCAACATTTTGGAGGACATGACCAGGTCAAAGGAAAAACTTAGGGGATCTTAATGTTGAAAACGTAAACATGGATCTTAGAAACTTTCTTTGAACTTTATATCATGTATGTGTTACAAAGAGGTAGCAGATAATATAAGAATGACATTTCCTTTAAATTTTTTATTCTAAGGATATGAGTTGGATATGACTCTTTATTTACATTTATTTACCTCAAAATCCGAGAACTTATTCAATTTTTCCTCCCATTGAAACCAATCAGCTTCTCAACACAGATGTCCCAGAAAGCACTGTCTTCGTCACTGTAGTAGAGACTGTTTCCTTACGTGTCACTTTTCACTGTTTGCCAGTGGAGACTCAACAGCCGACTCCCATGTATCTCCTCTCTCTTCTTTAGGAGGTCTCTGCTGTGGATTCAATGCCTTTGACCTGCAGGGCTTCCCCTGGGCTGAAGGAAGCTGCCTGCCTGCTTCAGTGAACTTTAACCTGCTCTTCTACTTTATTTCAGATATGCCAGCAGCAGCGGGATGCAGACACAGCTGATTCTGCTTCCATTTCTTTGGTCCGACTGTTGGTACAATTGCCTTCTTTCGTGAGGAAGCTATTAATGTCTAATTGTCTGTTTCTTGTGACACTAGTGCCATTATTATTTGATCCCTGTATCTGTTAATCCACTGGGCTTGTCAAATGGTAACACTCCAATATTATTTCTGTTTCATTTGTTAGTTGGAATATTCTTTTCAATTTTTCATGTAACAGTTTTTAGTGTATATGTGAAGTTGCTCAGTCGTGTCTGACTCTTTGCAACCCCATGGACTGTAGCCTACCACACTCCTCCGTCCATGGGATTTTCCAAGCAAGAATACTGGAGTGGGTTGCCATTCCCTTCTCCAGGGGATCTTCCTGACCCAAGGATCGAACCCGAACCTCCTACATTGCAAGCAGATTCTTTACCATCTGAGCCAGCAGGGAAGCCAAATACAATTGTGTGTATATATATATATACACATATATAATCTATCTCCCTGTCTATCTCTCTATCATCTATCGACCTATCTATCCATCTATCTATTGAGAGAGAGAGTACAACACTGTGTTTTGATATACATATCTACAATGAGAACATTACTATTGTTAAGACAATTAACATATTCACTTCCTCATCCATTTACTGTTTTTTTTTATGATGAAGTATAGTTGATTTACAATGTTCAGTTCATTTCAGGTGTACAGCAAAGTGATTCAGTTATATATATATATATGTATATACACATATTCATTTTCAAATTCTTTCATTTTATAGTTTATTATAAGATATTGCACATAAGAATATTAACTGTAGTCATAAGGCTGCACATTAGATCTCAAGACTTGTTTATCTTAACCAGCATCTCCTCATCTCCCCCACCTCCCTGCCCCCGGTCGCTACTCTTATACTCTCTGCTTCTACGTATTTGACTTTTTCAAATTCCACATATAATTGAGACAATGCAGAATCTTTCTTGTTCTGTCTGGCTTATTTCGCTTAACACAGCATCTTCCAGTTTCACCCACGTTGTCGCGAATGGCAAGATTTCCTTCTCTCTAAAGGATGAATAGCATAGCCTTCTGCCTGGTGTACGATACTTTCTTTACCCATTCATCAGCTGACGGACGCTCGGGTTGTGTCCATCTCTTATCTGTTGTGAAGTGGGCTGCAGTGAGTCCAGGGGCACACGTCTTTTCGCAGTACTGATTTCCTTTCTTTTGTGTGTATACCCAGAAGTAGGGCTGCTGAATCATACGGCAGTCCTATTTTTAACTTTTTGAGGAATCTCCATACAACTTTCCACTCTGACTGTACCAACGTACGTTCCTCCAAATAATGTTGAAAAGTTTCCTTTTCTCCACATCGTCACCAACATTTATCTAGCTTTTTTTTGTTGATAGTAGATATCTTAACAAAATGAAGTCATATCTCATTGTAGCCTTGATTTGCATTTCAAGATTTTTAATCATATCTTCTGTCATTTAACATTCAATTCAGTTCAGTTACTCAGTCACGTCTAACTCTGCAACCCCTTGGACTGCAGCATGCCAGACTTCCCTGTCCATCACCAACTCCCATAGCTTGCTCAGACTCATGTACATCGAATCAGTGACGCCATCCAACCATTTCATCTTCTGTCATCCCGTTCTCCTCCTGCCTTCAGTCTTTCCCAGCATCAAGGCCTTTTCCAGTGAGTCAGTTCTTTGCATCATGTGGCCACAGTATTGGAGTTTCAGCTTCAGCATCAGTCCTTCCAATGAATATTCAGAACTGATTTCCTTTAGGATGGACTGGTTGGATCTTGCAGTCAAAGGGACCCTCAAGAGTTTTTTCCAACACCACAGTTCAAAAGCATCAATTCTTCGGTGCTCGGTTTTCTTTGTGGTCTAGCTCTCATATCCATACATACAAGGTAATGGTCACAATTTGGGGATTAAGACATGGATAGATTGTTGTGGGGATGGATGTAGCCTTTTCAGCCCACCGTATCGCCCTACAAAGAGACTTTATACTTCATTATAGTCTGTCCCTATTCCAACTCTCAGCCCTAGGCAACAACTAAATTATTTTTGTCTCTCTACAACTTTTTAATTTTTAATGACTTAATGTAGAAGGGACGTTTTATTGGTAGTGACTCCTATATATTATTTAAACACTGGATTGTACCATCTTTATATTTCTGAATGTGGTCTTTCATCCATTTAAATTTATTGGTTTAAAACAACATTACTAGTGTTCAGGAAAAACACTCATTTTGGGTACAGTGTTTCTTGACAGTTTCTCCAGATTTATTCCATTTTCTAATAGAAGAATGCATGTGTGAGTGGCATTTTTAATGTTAATTACTGAGTACAAAGATCTAAAATAATACTCTTTGTAATGATATTTATGTTTCCTCTCAAGTTACATAATTTAGTCTCCCAAGAGCTTTGTTATCCAGGAATTAAGAGGGCAGGATTTAACTGTTACAGCTCATTTCCATAGTTATTTGTCCATAGATAATCAAGAAAAAAACAGAGATAGCTCAGATATTTATGGAATTTCACCCACTCTATATTCATGAAAGCCTCGTGCCTAATTAAAATACATGGACCATTGACAGAGTGCTTTTTCAGGTGGATCTGAGATTACAAACATACAACATCTAATTTAGTCAGGTGTATTTTTGTTTACTAAGTCACACTCCTTTTTAAGTACAACTTTTTACTTAAATGCAGGACTGCTGTAACAGTTTCCCAGGCTGAGTACCTTAACATAAATTAAAGTCTTAGGGTTCTGGGGACCAGAATTATGAGACCAAGATGTTGACAGGGCTGGTTCCTCTTGAAATTTGTGAGAGGAAAGTTGCTCCAGGCTCTTCTCCTGGCTTCCAGGGAGTTGCTGCTCAGCATCGTGTTCTGTCGCTTGTTCAAGCCTCCCCCCAGCTCTGCCTTTGTGTTCACGTGGTGTTCTCCCTGAGTGTGTCTGCCTCCTAACTTTCCCATTTTAGAAGAATGCCAGTCATATTGGGTTAACACCTACCAGTATGACCTCATCATAACTCAGCTAATTACATCTGCTTCCCAGCTGGTGCTAATGGTAAAGAATCTGCCTGCTGATGCAGAAGACATCAGAGATGTGGGTTCAATCCCTGGATTGGGAAGATCCCCTGGAGTAGGAAATGGCAACCCACTCCAGTATTCTTGCCTGGAAAATTCACAGAGAGGGCCCAGAGGGCTACAGTCCATGGGGTCACAAAGAGTCAGACACGATTGAGCATGCACCCGGTTACATCTCCCAAGACCCTATTTGCAGATAAGGTCACATTCTGAAGTAATGGGGAGATGGACTTCAGCATGGATTGGGAGGAATGTAATTCAGCCTATTAGATCTATTAATTATACAACATATCCTGAGACCTTGCTTCTGTGACTGTCACTAGCAATTGACAATAACTGGAAAATCTATTCCACCTGGCAGTACACTCCTGTGTGCTGTCGACTGAAACACACACACACACACACACACACACAACGTTAAAGTTGATTTACGTTTTATTCATTCAGTGGACAAATATGAAGATGTAAGTCTGGGACACAGCATCTTAGATGGCTTGGAGAGAGTGTGCTGAAAAGGTGAGGGGTGGAGATGGGGGAAGGACATCTATGGGTTTTTGCAACAAAAGACCAGGTGGTCAGAACATCCAAAGATTACAGTTAATAAAATAGAAAAGCATGCATCTCAGGTTAATGAAATTAAGCACTTTTCTATGTATGGCAAGATGGAAAGTCTGGGCTCACTGAAATCCTTCCTCTGATGTGCACCTCGGCTCCCTGGGGCCAGGATCGTCTGTCTTTTCATCCTGAGTTTCCTTGGGTGCACTGCCAGGGTGCCTGCTGCAGTTGACTCTAGATGGCGGGCCGCCTTGGTTTCCATCCGGTGTTCCCTTAGGGCTCACCGTCCTGGTGGCTGTAATGTGGTGGCTTGATGGCTGCAACATCCTTGGTAAACTGATATAGCAGGCGGCATCGTTGGTTCACGGGGCCGGGGCACACAGCACAGGACAGCCCTGCTACCGTGGTCTGTACACGCACAGAAAAGAAAATCGCAGCGTCACCTCCCGTCCCCACTGTAAGGACTTCACTCGCATTCTGCTACTTCTTTGGTCACTCTAGGCTTCCTTTATAGAAACATAAAGGGTCACAGTTCTTCCTAACTTTCTCAATTTCCTGTAAGCGCAGATTGTGCCTGGCATGGCTCTTCAGGAATTCTATATGCAGACTTCCATTTGGTGTTTCCAATTGCATTTCACAATTACATGCTTGAAAAACCCACATATGAAAGCTTGCTTTGCAGAAATTAAATTATAATGCCAACATAAATCTCTAATTATATGAAAATGTGCTGCTCTTACCATCATCCAGTTTTATGAACTTTCCAATACACTCTGTCTAAAACTTTATGGGAATACTGTCTCCATCGTGGGCCCTTTTGCACCACACTTATTTTAAAATGAAAAATTGTGTGAAAATATATGATCTATGAAATATCTTTGTCATGTATATAACTACTGTTTCACACTGGTGCTGCAATTCTGGATAAAAAGCTCAGACCTCAGAGCTCAGACACACTCAGAAGATAATAACTAATGTACAGATAGCTCAGGTGATATCCAGGGTTGAATCTATTTGAGTAACATCTCAATGAGAGCAGAGATACATCAGAAAACTAATTAACCTTTAACCAGGAAAGACACTTAGGGGAAATACAGTGTGTGATTTATTTCTGCTATAAACACCTATGTGCTTTTCTTTCTTTCTTTCCTCTCTCCCTTTTAGCTACACCCCATGGCTTCTGGGATTTTAGTTCCTCAGCCAGGGACTGAACCTGGGTCCTCAGCTGTAAAACCACCAGGGAAGTCCCCTGTGTGCTTTTCAAACTGTTTACATGATAACCCATTTTGTAGGTGTCTGGATAATGTTAGTGGTGTGACTTTCAGGGAATATAAAGGGAAAAGCATTGCCTGAATTATTGTGATGTGAATGTATGTATAGGATTCCATTGATTATATGCCTAGACCAAAAATGAAATTGTGCAATGAAATCACGTGAAATGCTGGGCTGGATGAAGCACAAGCTGGAATCAAGATTGCTGGGAGAAATATCAATAACTTCATATATGTAGATGACATCACACCTAAGGTGAAAGAAAAGAGGAGCTAAAGAGCTTCTTGATGAATATCTTTTCACTTTCATCTTTGATGAAGGTGAAAGAGGAGAGTGAAAAAGCTGGCTTAAAACTAAATATTCATAAAGCTAAGATCATGGCATCTGGTCCCATCACTTCATGGCAATTAGATGGGGAAACAATGGAAACAGTGATATACTTTGTTTTCTTGGGCTCCACATCACTGCAGATGGTGACTGCAGCCATGAAATTAAAAGATACTTGCTCCTTGGAAGAAAAGTTATGGCAAACTTAAACAGTATATTGAAAAGCAGAAACATTACTTTACTGACAAAGGTCCTTATAGTCAAAGCTATGATTTTTCCAGCAATCATGTATGGATGTGAGAGTTGGACCATAAAGAAAGCTGTGTGCTGAAGAATTGATGCTTTTGAACTGTGGTGTTGGAGAAGACTCTTGAGAGTCCCTTGAACTGCAAGGATATCAAACCAGTCAATCCTATAGGAAATCAGTCCTGAATATTCACTGGAAGAACAGATGCTGAAGCTGAATCTCTAGTACTTTGGCCACCTGATGGGAAGAGCTGACTCTTTAGAAAAGACCCTGATGTTGGGAAAGATTGAAGGGAGAAGAAGGGAATGACAGAGGATGAGATGGTTGGATAGCATCACCAACTCAAAGGACATGAGTCTGAGCAAACTCCAGAAGATGGTGAAGGACAGGGAAGCCTGGAGTGCTGCAGTCTGTCAGGTTGCAGAGAGTTGGCCATGACTGAGTGACTGAACAACAACAACAACAACAACAACAAAAATTACTTGAAAAATTAAAACCACAAACATGATGTAACTAAAAATAATTTTGAAAAGAAGAAAACTTTTCTAAGGTTGAAAAAAATATCCACACAATGTAAGTGTTGCAAGTTAAATTTTCTCTGGAGCAAAATGAGGACTGAAGACTGGGAGACAGAGGCAGTGTTTCAGATAGCTCTGATAACTGCTTTGAAGAGGCAAAGGGAGGAACTAGGATATATAGGAATTTTTGCAACATAGAGCACATTAAAAGATTACTGTTAATTAAAGAAACCAGATATGTCAAGTTAAGGAATTTAGTGCTTTTCTATGTATGTTGCCGTTCAGTCACTAAGTCATGTCTGACTCTTTGCAACCCCATGGACTGCAGCACTCAGGCTTCCCTGTCCTTCACCATCTCCTGGAGTAGCTCAAACTCCTGTCCACTGATGCCATCCAACCATCTCATCCTCTGTCCTTCCCTTCTCCTCCTCTCTGTGTATGGGTAGATCAAGAGTCTGGGCTCAATGAAATCGTTCCTTTGATATGCATCTACTCTCTAGGGCTAGTATCCTGTGTTTTCACACCATGAATTTCCTTAGCCTCATAGTGAGAAGTGGCTGCAGTCCAACGGCAGGAATTCTTTCCTCCCTGAGTTCCCTCAGGGCTCACCAGTTCACAATCATGGTGGCTGCAAATGCTGATGACTGATACAGCAGGAAAGATTCCATTTCTCACTAATTATTGATCAGAAGCATTAAATGAGAAGATGGGTGGATTCACCCTGAATGGGGTTCAGAATGAGGCTCCCCTTAATGTGCCACTTTGTCATGTAGGTTATTTTGAGCTGAAGACATTCAAGACACAAAAGACTCAGAAAGAGCCTTTCACTTCTCCCTCATCTGCCTAAAAGATTATAGAGCGAGGGTCTGGTCCAGGAAGAGAACCATCACCAAAGATCACTACAAGGTGTATGGGCTGGATGTGGGGCACTGGGGGGAGCATGGTAGGGCCTGGAGATCAGACTCCTTTCTGTGTCCCATCGTCTCCATGTGGCCCAACAAGCATCTCTTTACCCAATAGTTGCCCTTCTCACATTCCTGTGAGCTATCTTCCTCCCCTTTGTTGTCCCAGAGCCGCGTTCCCTTCTCCTTAGCTCAGGATGGTATGTGCGTGTGTGTGCTAACTCCCTTCGGTCGCGTCTGGCTCATTGTGACGCTATGGACTGTAGCCCACCAGGCTCCTCTGCCCACGAGATTCTCCAGTCGAGAATACTGAAGTGGGTTGCCTTCTCCTTCTCCAGGGGATCTTCCTGACCCAGGGACTGAACCTGCCTCTCTTGCATTGCAAACAGATTCTTTGCATTGCAAGCAGATTCTTTGCATTGCAAGTGCTGCCTGGGAAGCTAAGTGCCAATTGCCTGACTCCCTCTGAGTCTCACAGTCTTATGGGACTCCTCTGTTTAAATAATTAAATTTGTTTTTCTCCTGTTAAGTTATTTTATGACAATGTAATTACTAGACAGCCAAAAGAACCTCAAAGGGTAGAGGATATTTTTTTCCTCCTCCTCAACAACCCACATTATTAAAAAAAAAAAAAAAAGAACAAAAATAAAACAAAATGTACAGAACAAACAAAAATGCAGAAATGAAAAAAAAAATTTTAAAGCAAGCCTGAAGAAGAAAAGTATGTATAATATGAATACTGAACAAAGAGCAGGGAGTGCTGCCTCCATTTATGCACTGGAATAAAGAAATTAAAATGAATAAAAGCCTTGCAAGAATAAAGGATCCAGGGTAAAGGATATGCATCTTCAGATATCAGATTTGCAGCATCAGGATCCGACAGGACTGTACCTGTGAGAAGAGGATTTGGTTGATACAGACAAGACCAAAGGGAAGTGACAGGTACCCAGAAAATGGGGTTTCAGCAGAACAAAGTTGAGGATTCCTAACAACAATGTTAAAGAATCTGCAGATGAAGAATTTTCCACACAGGATAGAATCAAAGAGCATTGGAACTCGTTCATTTCAGAGGACACGTTTGCAAACCATGGACAGAGAACTGCAGCTCTCTGCCTGCTGGCTAGCATGTTCTGGGCACGGATGCTTGTGCAGCACTTTACTCCAGGGCTACAGAGCTTCCAGGTTTCTTCTTTTTGTTTGGCTGTAAACTTCTATTCTGAGGTGGCTTCTAAAACTAGAAGGAATGGCTTGGTAAGGAATATGCCTGCCCAGGCAGGAGATGCAAGAGAAGGGGTTTGATCCCTGGATCAGGAAGATCTCCTGGAGAAGGAAACATCAACGCACTACAGTGTTCTTGCCTGGAGAATCCCATGGACAGAGGAGCGTGGTGAGTTACAGTCCCTGGGGTCGCAAAGAGTCGGACAGGACTGAGCAACTGAGCACATTAAGTAAGGCAAGAGGTTTCTTTCACTCCGGCAATGACTTTGAAGTGCAAAGGCACTGTATTTGGTTGTTTCATAAAGTCTGGAAAAGTTAGATTAAGCTGCATTCCCGAATACAATCTAACTATGCATTTCTGAAACATGATTGTGAATGAAAACCAACTGGTCAGCATCGGAGAAACAAGCTAAGTGAAACCCCTCAAGCTAATTGTATTGTCCCCAAATAAAGGTACTTCTCTAAATTCAGCTGCAGGAATATCTAGTCCAATCAATCCATGTGAACAAACCAACTGTGTCAGGCTTTCAGTGCTGCAACGGTGGTAGTGGTTTAGTTTCTAAATCATGTCTGACTCTTGTGACTCCATGGGTTGTAGCCTGACAGGTTCCTCTGTCCAGGGGATTTTCCAGGCAAGAATACTGGTGTGCTAAGTTGCTTCAATCATGTCCGATTCTTTGCAACCCCTTGGACTATAGCCCACCAGGTTCTTCTGTCCGTGGGATTCTCCAGGCAAAAATACAGGAGTGGGTTGCCATTTCCTACTCCAGGGGATCTTCCTGACCCAGGGATTGAACCCATGTCTCTTATGTCTCCTGAATTGGCAGACAGGTTCTTTACCACTACTGCCAACTGGGAAAGAGCCAAGAACCCTGGAGTGGGTTGCTATTTCCTTCTTCAGAGGATCTTTCTGATGCAGGGATCAAACCCAAGTCTCCTGCACTGCACCAGGGAAGCCCTCAGTGGTGCAGGAAGCCTAGCATTTTCTGGCACTCAGTTCCAAGGGATAATGTGATAATATTGATATTATTGTTACTAGTTATTGAAAATATTGCCCCACCAGGGCATTACCTCTGTAACATATAATACGACTATAAAAGTAGCAGAATGTCATTCGTTCATTAGACTATAATAACTAAAGTGCTCTCACTATACTGAGTGCCAACATTCTGGATTAGTCATTACTGAATATTAATCTGAGTGAAGCATTGTGGAACAGAGCCCTCCATCTGCCCAGAACCGTACAAAGACATAGGGACAGTGCCTGAATAGCAATTCCTTTTGTATTTTCTCTATGCTCCACTTTCCCTCCATTACAAATCACAGAGCCATTGTAGGGGAAACGAGTATGTCAACTGAAAAAAAAAAATGCACATCCTAAAGGTTGAGAATTATGTTATGTTTTATTTGGTGGAGAAAACAGGACTTAAGCCCTGGATGCAGCTTCTTAGGTAGCTCTGAGAGTCTGCTCTGAAGAGGTAAGGGAAGAGTCAGGAATATAAGTTTTTTTTTTTTTTAACAACAAATTCCAAGTAATTGGAACTTCAAAAGATGACTGTTAATTAAAGAAAACAAGATATATCAAGTTAATGAATTTAGCACCTTTCTATACACGGGAAGATGAAGAGTCAGGGCTTATTGAAATCATTTCTTTGATGTACTCCTCAACTAACGGGAGCTTCCCTGGTGGCTTAGACAGACAGCTGAGAATCTGTCTGCAATACAGGAGACCCAGGTTCGATCCTTTGGTTGGGAAGATTCCCTGTAGAAGGGAATGGCTACCCTCTTCAGTGTTCTTGCCTGGAGAATTCTATGGATAGAAGAGCCTGGTGGGCTGCAGTCCATGGGGTCGCAAAGAGTTGGACATGGCTGAGTGACTAAGGCTTAGCTAACTAGGACCAGTATCCTGCTCGTCTCCATCCTGAGTCCCCTCAGGGCTCCCCATGGGGGTGGCTGCAAGTGATAGCCTGATGGCTGCACCATCCTTTGTTCACTGATATGGCAGGCAACATTTTTTCATTCACAAGTAGAAACAGTTAAGACCACTAGCTTCCAGTAATTCAAGGATTACCACCGGCTGAATTTTAGAGATAAATCACGTGCTGACATATATTGGTATGCTTATGGCAATGATGATAGCCCTAACATATATACAGAAATAATCAAATGCTGTGTCAGTTCTGACCAGGGATAAGACATGTATTAGGGAAAACATCTCTCTCACCAGAATTTTAACCCAACACACAGGACATGGTTAAGTCCTAAAGGATCATTAGGTTGTGCACACATGATAATTGGGAAGATAATATAAAAAATGAGAAGAAGGTCTACGGGTTAATAATTACTGAAAAAGATAACACTTTTGACTTTATTACAATGGCATAAAATATGTGCACCTCTGACACACGAAGAAAAATATGCAGAAGTAAAACTTATTGTACAAGGAGTTTAGGATTTGAGGTGCACATTTAAAGCCTTTAGTCATTTATTTTATGGTATCATAATAAAAGATAGTACTAAAATCAGACTTTCTTATTTTCCAAAATAAGGTATGACTTTTATGGGACTTTAGAGGAAAACAACAGAATGGGAAAGACTAGAGATCTCTTCAAGAAAATTAGAGATTTAAGGGAACATTTCATGTAAAGATGGGCACAATAAAGGACAGAAATGGCATGGACCTAACAGAAGCATGACATTAAGAAGAGGTGGCAAGAATACACAGGAAAACAAAAAAAATCTTGAAGACCCAGATAACCACAATGCTGTGATCACTCACCTAGAGCCAGACATCCTGGAATGCGAAGTCAAGGGGCCATTAGGAAGCATCACTACAAACAAAGTTACAGGAAATGATGGAATTCCAGTTGAGCTATTTCAAATCCTAAAAGATGATTCTGTGAAAGTGCTGCACTCAATATGCCCGCAAATCTGGAAAACTCAGCAATGGCCACAGGACTGGAAAAGGTCAGTTTTCATTCCAATCCCAAAGAAAGGCGATGCCAAACAATGTTCAAACTACTGCAAAATTGCACTCATCTCATGTTAGCAAAGTAATACTCAAAATTCTCCAAGCTAGGTTTCAACAGTACATGAACAAAGAACTTCCAGATGTTCAAGCTGGATTTAGAAAAGGCAGAGGAACCAGAGGTCAAATTGCTGACATCCGTTGGATCATCGAAAAAGCAAGAGAGTTCCAGAAAAACACCTACTGCTTCATTGACTAAAGCCTTTGATTTTGTGGATCACAACAAACTGTGGAAAATTATGAAAGAGATGGGAATACCAGACCACCTGACCTGCCTCCTGAGAAATCTGTATGCAGGTCAAGAAGCAACAGTTAGAACTGAACATGGAACCATGGACTGGTTCCAAATCTGGAAGGCTGTATATTTTCACCCTGCTTATTTAACTTCTATGCAGAGTACATCATGTGAAATGCTGAGCTAGATGAAGCACAAGCTGGAATCAAGATGCTGGGAGAAATATTAATAATCTCAAATATCCAGATGACACCACTCTTATTGCAGAAAGTGAAGAAGAACTCAAGAGCCTCCTGATGAAAGTGAAAGAGGAGAGTGAAAAAGTTGGCTTAAAGCTCAACATTCAAAAAACTAAAATCATGGCATCCTGTCCCATCAATTCACGGCAAATAGATGGGGAAACAATGGAAACAGTGAGAGACTTTATTTTTAAAGTCAGATGATGACTGAAGCCACGAAATCAAAAGACGCTTTCTCCTTGGAAAGAAAGCTATGACCAACCTAGACAGCATATTAAAAAGCAGAGACATTAATTTCCAACCAGGTTCATTTAGTCAAAGCTATGGTTTTCCAGTAGTCTTGTATGGATATGAGAGTTGGACCATAAAGAAAGCTGAGTGCCAAAGAATTGATGCTTTTGAACTGTGGTGTTGGAGAAGACTCTTGAGAGTCCCTTGGACTGCAAGGAGTTCAAACCAGTCAACCCTAAAGGAAATCAACCCTGAATATTCATGGGAAGGACTGATGCTGAAGCTGAAGCTCCAATATTTTGGCCACCTGATGGAAAGAACTGACTTATTGGAAAAGACACTGATGGTAGGAAAGATTGAAGGTGGGAGGAGAAGAGGATGACAGAGGATGAGATGTTTGGATGGTATCACAGACTTGATGGACATGAGTTTGAGCAAGCTCCGGGAGTTGGTGATGGACAGGGAGGCCTGGCATGCTGCCGTCTATGGGGTCACAAAGTGTTGGACACGACTGAGCAACAGCACTGAACTGATTTTATTATTACTTTTAGAAAAAGAGAAAAATGATTTTAATACACATTCAAAAAACAAGCAGAGATGGAAGTGATATGATTTTTGGAGATCTGAAAATATTTTAGCGACTCCCACTGAGAAAGATCACCAACCTTCAGCTGTGTCAGTCTCTAACGTCAGCCTAAAGAAAGTGAAAGTGAAAGTGAAGTCACTCAGTCGAGTCTGACTCTTTGTGACCCCGTGGACTGTAGCCTACCAGGCTCCTCTGTCCCTGGGATTCTCCAGGCAAGAAGCATGGCCTAATCTCTTTCTGCAGGGTGTGGTCAAATATCCCTCATTGCTAGGGTTTTGTGGACACTGAACAGGATAACTTAGGTAAAGCCTTCATGCCTCTTGGATGGCAGAAATATTATCAAACAACTTTTGGGCAATTACAATTTTTTGGCTTCCAGACACTGCCCAGGTTGTACAGCAGTAAAAAATCCACCTGCTAATGCAGGAGATGCAGGAGATGTGAGTTTGATCCCTGGATCAGGAAGATTCTCTGCAGTAGGGAATCACAGCCCACTCCAGTACTCTTGCCTGGGAAACGCCAAGGACAGAGGATCCTGGTGGGCTACAGTCCATGGGGTTACAAAGAATTGGACATGACTGATTGACTAAACAATAACAACACGTCAAGATTATCATGCTAAAGAAAATCAGTAATTTAATTCCACTCAATGGAGTTGAACCTGCCTGCTGTCACATTGATTGAAATTTGATTTTACAGTGTAAAAAGGTGGCATTTAGAGTTCCGTTTTCCTTCTTGCTTTTTACTGCATTCTTTGTCTATTTTAAGATGGTTCCCGATAGGAATATGTCCTTCCTGAGTCTATCGAGAGATAAAAATATAATGTCACCATTCACAGAGTCCTGTGAATGGGGAAAGATGGAGAAAGCAGTCCAATGTGCCCTGCACCTGCCTCCCTATGGGGCCTGAGTGAATACAGTCAGAAAAGGAAATTTCATGAAAACCAAAGCTCAGAAATCCTGGGCCTCAGTGCTCTGTGTGTTGGCCAGACCCTAGGGTGGTGGTATCTGAGTTCACAAGGAGCTGGTGGATTAATGAATTGCTGGTAGCAGGCAGCCAGGCTCTTCCCCTCTTTCCCTCTGCCCTTCTCTCCTTTCTGCAAGGCTGGGGCAGGTTTCAGGGCCAAGACTTTGCCCTGGGTCATGGGTCTACGAGCTTGGTCTGTTTCTGTCTTGATATCCAGTCTCATGGGATGGTGACTGGTCTCCCCTAAGTGGCAGCAGAGGGCTGATGGACGCCAGTCTAAAGGGGAAAGATGGAGAAAGCAGTCCAGTCTGCTCTGCACCTGCCTTCCTATGGGGCCGTGGTCCTGTCCAGGTCCCAGGGGATGCTAGCGGGGCTTGGGGGTTGACCTTATGTTAAAACACATGCCCCCTCACCAGGCCTGCCCTCTGTCCAGAGACAGAGGTCGTAACTCTCTAGATCTTCTCTAAGTTGCTGTGAAGAGAAGTCGATAGGATTCAGGAACTGAAAATCTCCTTGAGTATCAACATCACAGCTTCTTTTTCCTACCCACAGAAAATTCACTCATCACAGGAGGTGTGTTGCTGTGCTCTATTGCTCAGTTGTGTCCGACTCTTTGTGACCTCAGGGACTGTAGCCTGCCAAGCTCCTTTGTCCATGGGATTCTCCAGGCAAAAATACTGGAGTGAACTGCCATGCTCTCCTCCAAGGGATCCTCTCAACTCAGGAATGGAACCTGCGTTTCTTGCATTTCCTGCATTTGTAGACAGATTCTTTACCACTGAGACACCTGGGAAGCCCTTTACAGGAGGTGCCTATCCCCCTCGGTCACCCAACCTAAGGTCTAGGAATCTAAAAATCTTACCATATAAACACAAGCTTTAAAATAAAACCCTAAAAATATTCTTAGCAACTATATCTTCATTTAGCCCAGCATCCACTTTGAACACAGGAAGTGTTCTTGCCCGTTAGTTTGCAGGAGGCCAAAGAAATCAGGTTTATGTTTTATTTCAGTTTTATTCTTTTTTCTGTACTATCTTAAGCTTCATCAAGGTACGATTCAAAATGGAAACATGAATAGATAGAAAGACAAGCCATGTTCCTTAGACTCTTCCAGAGACTTCAGGCTGGAATACTATATTCTATTAACTTTGAATGGATTTTGGATTCATTTCATTTCATAGAAAAGAAGTAAAAGTAAAATCTGACATTATATCAAAAATACGTTGCTCTCTCAGCCCTTTTTATGTTGACTGTGGTGATCAGATTTTTTTCCTGATCTTTTCAGCTGTAGTCTTAATGTATTAGAGAATAAATCCAAAAATGGAAAGTTTAAATTTAATAGGAGATACCTGGAAATCTAGGCTGAAATAGACAGGTCTCACTGAAATTGACTTGCTTCAAGCCTTGCCTAGAGCAGCCTGTATTCACTCATCAGCTGTAATTCACTAGTTCAGAAATTGTCCTTTTTGTATTACTTTTTTATTTGTTACACAGCCCTAATCTAGCAAGCTATGAGTAATGATGTTGCATCTTAACACTTTTAATCTCTTTAGGGTACTTCCTAAAATGTATCTGAATTCAGATTTAATTAATTATATGAATGACCTAAATGTGAAAATAATTTCCTGCTCTTGATAGATTACGTTCAGTAGAAATATCTCAGGAAGAGAAACAGAATGAAGTAGGTCCACATTATTATTTTTGAAAAGTTGACTTACTTTGACACTTCTTAGCTCAATCAGTGAACTGATATAAGGCTTTTTCAAAGTAGTACCAGGCACATAGGAAATGACTCTTTGGTCAAATTTTATCTAAATAAGAAAAAAACCTTTGTGATCACTACACTGCTGACTAATTTAAATTTTACTTATAATTATAAGTAGAATATATATGTAATATATAATGTTTATACAATAAATATTGTTTATTGCATTTGTAATTTTAAGTAAATTGTACATGTAAGGATATTATGTAGTATATGTATAGCTACCTTTAATGTACAAGTTCACATGTGATCTCACTAACCAAATGTAAATCATTAGCAATTTAATTCTTTTCAAGATAATTTTGGCTAAAAAATAATTTAAATACACAATTTTATATCATTAGGTTACTACAAGAGATTTGGGTAAAAATCTGCTTCCATTAAACTTAACAGTGTTCCCGCTTTTTGGCATATACACAGAGAAAACCATAGATTGAAAAGATACAGGCATTCCAATGCTCCCAGCACTGTTTACCATACTCAGGACACTGAAGCACCCCAAATGTCCATCGACAGATGAGTTGATGTGGTACATATATACAATGGAATATTACTCCACCATAAAAAAGAACAAGATAATGCCATTTACAGCAACATGGGTAGACCTAAAGAGTGTCATGCTAAGTAAGTCAGACACAGAAAGACAAACAACATGATATCATTTCTATGGGGACTCAGACGGGGCTGTTTCAACCTAGAGGGCTGGGATGGGGAGACAGATGGGAGGGAGGTTCAGAAGGGAGGGGACATATGTACACCTATGGCTGATTCATGTGGAGGTTTAGCAGAAAACAACACAATTCTGTAAAGCAATTATCCTTCAATTAAAAAAAAAATTTTAAAAAAGGAGGTGTGTACGCTCAGTAGTGTCTGACTCTCTTCTACCCCTGCAGTCCGCCAGGCTCCTCTATCCGTGGGATTCTCCAGGCAAGAATACTGGAGTGGGTTGCCATTTTCTACTGCAGGGAATCTTCCCGACCCAGGGATTGACCCCACCTCTCTTGCATCTCCTGCACGGGCACTTAGATTCTTCACCACTGTGCCACGTGTGAAGCCCCACCCTGCCCCCCAAAAGTACACATGAACTCATTTACAAAACAGCAGTAGAGTATAGGTGTGAGAAACAAACTTATGGTTACAGGAGAGGGGGAGGGATAAATTGGGAGATTGGGATTAATTTATATACACTATTATATATAATAATAAGAACCTGCTGTATAGCACAGGGAACTCTACTGAACACTCTAATGGTCTATGTGGAAAAAGAATCTAAAGAAAGGAGCAGGTGTATGTCTATGGATAACTGATTCACTTTGTTGTATACCTGAAGCTAACACAACATTATACATCAACAATATTCCAATAAAAATTTTAAAAAAAGACAGGGAAGGAAAATCAACAGAACCCCCAATGGGGGTGGGGTGGGGGTGGGGAAGAACAGCAAGATATATTATAAAATATAAATTAATGTAAAATAAGTAAACTATGTATTAAGAATGGATAAAATAAAAATACACATTGAATAAATTATGATAATCTATATTTTCATACAGGCATAGAAAGATCTTTAAAATTATATAGTATAAAAAAGTTGTACAATAAAGTAAAGATTGCTGTTTATGACATCTATGCTAAATAACAAAATTGATGGAATATATTTTATAGTTAGAGGTGTGAATATGGATGATTGTGACTCATTTCATGTTTTAGCATAAGGCATGACCTAGTCTGAATGTGTTATTTTGTTTGGCCTAGACATTTGCCCTTGTCTTCTGCTGGCATAAATCAGCATGTATGAAACAGAGCTATAAATTTTATAATCTTGATTTTTTTTGACATTATCATCTGTGATGATTGAGAAGCTAGGCATCTACCTATTGAACCTGAGGCTCTTGTAAGGTTGCCAGATTTAGCAAACAAAAATACAGGGCATTTGATTAAATTTGAATTTCAGATAAACAGTGAATAACTTTTTAGTCTGTTCCATCCAGTATTTGCAACACACTAATACAAAAAAAATAGTTGGTGCTTACTTGAAATTTAAATTTAACTGGCTGTCCTCCATTTTCTCTGGTAACCCTAGGATCTGAATGTCTTGCTTTCAAAACTGATGTTACTTAGGTGAACTGGTTGCTATTGGATCATTTAATTAAGTACTGAAGGGGAGAAGTGAACTCATGAAAGGACTGGCTAATTTGCAGGCAGAAATGAGAAGGAACGTGAAGGGTATACCATTTGGAAGGTTAGAAAATGGAACTGACCACTGAAGCAGTTTTGGTGGAAAAAGATAAAATTAAAGCTGTAGTTAGCATGTCTTGAGACCTAGGTGTTCATGTTCAGTTCCTAGGTGGGGAAGATCCCCTGGAGAAGGAAATGGCAACCCACTCCAGTATTCTTGCCTGAAGAATTCCATAGACAGAGTAGCCTGGTGGGCTACAGTCCATGGGGTCACAAAGAGTCAGACACGACTGAGTGACTAATGCTTTCACTTTAGCATGCCTTTTCTTAAAAGGACTAATTAGATTAAAACACCACCTAGTAAATCCTTTCATTTGTACAAAATGATACAGAGAAAAGATAAAAGTAGGTAGTCATATGATAACTCCGGAGAAGGCAATGGCACCCCACTCCAGTACTTTTGCCTGGAAAATCCCATGGACGGAGGAACCTGGTAGGCTGCAGTCCATGGGGTCAAGAAGAGTCGGACATGTCTGAGCGACTTCACTTTCACTTTTCACTTTCATGCACTGGAGAAGGAAATGGCAACCCACTCCAGTGTTCTTGCCTGGAGAATCCCAGGGGCGGGGAAGCCTAGTGGGTTGCCGTCTATGGGGCCGCACAGAGTCGGACACGACTGAAGCGACTTAGCAGCAGCAGCAGCATATGATAACTCATATGGTAATATCCCTTAATATTGTTTAGTTCAGTTCAGTTCAGTCTCTCAGTCGTGTCCGACTCTGCGAGACAATAAGTTAGAATACATTTAAAAGCAAAAATAACAGTGATAGCACATAATATTTATCTTTCTCTGTCTGACTTCCTTCACTTAGTATGGTCATCTCTAGGTCCAACAATGTTGTTACAAATGGCATTATTTTGTTCTTTTTAATGGCTGAATAATATTCCATTGTATTTTTGTACCACATCTTCTCTATCCATTCATCTTTTGATGGACATTGAGGTTGCTTCTATGTCCTGGCTATTGTAAATAGTGTTCGATGACCAGAATCAGCTCTTTAAGGAGAATCCTTCAAATATCTGAAGATTTGATGTATTAGTAAAGGCTCTCTAGAGAAATAGACCAATAGGATATCTATCTATCTAGAAAACTATTTATCATGGAAGCCTGTCTCATGTACTCACAGAGTGTGGTGGTGGTTTAGTCACTAAGGCAGGTCCGACTCTTGTGACCCCATGCACTGTAGCCTATCAGGCTCCTGTGTCCATGGGATTTCCAGGCAAGAATACTGGAGTGGATTGCCATTTCCTTCTGCAGGGGACCTTCCCCACCCAGGGATCAAACTCAGACCTCCCGCATTGCAGGCAGTCTCCTGCATTGCAGGTGGATTCTCTAATGACTGACCCAGCAAGGAAACCCCAAATCTGCCATCTGCCAGCTGGAGGCCCAGAAAAGGCGATGGTTTCGTTTCAGTCCAACCCCCAGCCTTGAGAACCAGGGGACTCAGTGGGGTAAGTTCTAGTCTGAGTCTGAAAGTTCTGGAACCAGAAGCTTGGATGTCCACGGGGCAGGAGTGGAAAAATGTCTCCGCTCAGGCAGCACATCATCTTCCTTTTTGTTCTTGTGAGTCCCTCAAGGGATTTGAAGATGTCTATCTTCATTGGAGAGAGTAGTTTTCTTTACTAAATCTACCGATTCAAATGCTAATTTCTTCTGGAAACACCCTCACAGACACACCCAAATAATGTTCTATCAACTTTCTGGGCACTCTTTATCCCAATCAATTTCCCACATAAAACTAACCACCACACTCAGATGTGGCCATCAGCTCTGAGAGAAAGTTCTTGTAACTTGGATTGTCTCAGTTCAGTTCAGTTCAGTCGCTTAGTCATGTCTGACTCTTTGCGACCCCGTGGACTGCAGCATGCCAGGCCTCCCTGTCCATCACCAATGCCCGGAGCTTGCTCAAACTCATGTCCATCGCGTTGGTGATGCCATCCAACCATCTCATCCTCTGTTGTCCCTTTCTCCTCCTGCCCTCAATCTTTCCCAGCATCAGAGTATTTTCCAGTGAGTCAGCTTTTTGCATCAGGTGGCCAAAGTATTGGAGTTTCAGCTTCAGCATCAATCCCTCCAATGGACTGTCTAAATGAACAATAATGCTTGCACTAATTAGACCAATTTACTCAGATTTCTGAGAATACTTTACAATACTGGAGACAGTCTGACCATGATTTCTCTCTTTTTTTTTTTCATGCAAACAGCGTCTGTTCCTAATCTTGAAAGTTGAAAAGTGTTATTGGTGAGTTCTTTACCATCTGAGCCACCAGGACTCGTCTTCGTTCATCAATCTTGGCTACGTTGAAATACGCAGTAACTCCAAGGTTACTCCATGCATCCCACCTCCTTAAATTCATCCCCTCCAGCTTCCCTGGGTGGCCAGGACAGAGAACTACTTCAGTCTGTGTTACTGCTCTCTGCTCCACACTTTGCCAAAGACTAGGCCTGTGGCTCAGACGGTAAAGAACCTGCCTGCCAATGCAGGAGATAAAAGAGATGTGAGCTCGATCCCTGAGCAAGCCTGCTGGACCTCAGTCCACGAGGTTACAAAGAGTCAGACACGACTCATCAAATAACACTTTTTCACATTGCTAACCGGAGTGACTTTTTCTCCAATGTCTATCTTTCTGTGTAATTCCAGGTTATTCCCCTCGGCCACCTCTGTCTTGATTTTCCTCATCATCGCCACTGTCAGGAATCTTCTCATCTGGTGACTTTTAGCTCATGGTTCAGTTCAGTTCAGTACAGTTCAGTTCAGTTCAGTCGCTCAGTTGTGTCCGACTCTTTGTGACCCCACGAATCGCAGCACACCAGGCCTCCCTGTCCATGACCAACTCCCGTAGTTCACTCAGACTCACGTCCATCGAGTCCGTGATGCCATCCAGCCATCTCATCCTCTGTCATCCCCTTCTCCTCCTGCCCCCAATCCCTCCCAGCATCAGAGTCTTTTCCATTGAGTCAACTCTTCGCATGAGGTGGCCAAAGGACTGGAGCTTCAGCTTTAGCATCATTCCTTCCAAAGAAATCCCAGGGTTGATCTCCTTCAGAATGGACTGGTTGGATCTCCTTGCAGTCCAAGGTACTCTCAAGAGTCTTCTCCAACACCACACTTCAAAAGCATCAATTCTTTGACACTCAGCCTTCTTCATAGTCCAACTCTCACATCCATACATGACCACAGGAAAAACCATAGCCTTGACTAGACAGACCTTAGTTGGCAAAGTAATGTCTCTGCTTTTGAATATACTATCTAGGTTGATCATAACTTTCCTTCCAAGGAGTAAGCATCTTTTAATTTCATGGCTGCAGTCACCATCTGCAGTGATCTTGGAGCCCCCAAAAATAAAGTCTGACACTGTTTCCACTGTTTCCCCATCTATCTCCCATGAAGTGATGGGACCAGATGCCATGATCTTCGTTTTCTGAATGTTGAGCTTTAAGCCAACTTTTTCGCTCTCCTCTTTCACTTTCATCAAGAGGCTTTTTAGCTCCTCTTCACTTTCTGCCATAAGGGTGGTGTCATCTGCAATTACTAAAATCAAGTATCCACTTCATAGGGTCTGAGATTTTTTTTTTTTTTTGGCTGTGCTGGGTCTTCATTGCAATGCAGGGGCTTCTCTGGTTGTGGCGCTCGAGGTGTGCAGTCCAGGGTTAGTTGGTGGGATCCTAGTTACACCTGAGACTGAATTGATCCCTGGCACTGGAAGGTGGATTCTTAACCACTGGACCACCGAGGAAGTTCCATGGCCTTAGATTTTAATTCAACTGCTGCTTTGCTATCTAACTCATACTGTTTTTTATTAATTGCATCCCCAATTTTACAATGTATAGGTGAGGAGTAGTTCCCTGTGTGTGTTCTTTGGGAAGCAGCGGAAAGAATATTTATTTTTAAATTACCTTTAAAACCTTAAAAATTCATAAAAATATAAAGCACCAACCCAGTATGATTACAAAATTTAACAAAATGGCAGAACCTAAACAAATTGGTAGCTCAGAGGGTAAAGCATCTGCCTGCAATGTGGGAGACTTGGGTTCAATCCCTGGATCAGAAAGATCCCCTGGAGAAGGAAATGGCAACCCACTCCAGTACCCTTGCCTGGAAAATTCCATGGATGGAGGAGCCTGGTGGGCTACAGTCCATGGGATCTCAAAGAGTTGGACATGACTGAGCAACTTCACTGGTTCAAACAAATTTTGTTACTTTTAAGAGGTGAGTATGTTTTAATATTTAATATACATATAGTAATAGTGATCATTCAGTTCAGTTCAGTTCAGTCGCTAAGTCGTGTCCGACTCTTTGCAACCCCATGAATCACAGCACGCCAGGCCTCCCTGTCCATCACCAACTCCCGCAGTTCACTCAGATTCGTGTCCATCAAGTCAGTAATGCCATCCAGCCATCTCATCCTCTGTCATCCCCTTCTCCTCCTGCCCCCAATCCCTCCCAGCATCAGAGTCTTTTCCAATGAGTCAACTCTTCGCATGAGGTGGCCAAAGGACTGGAGCTTCAGCTTTAGCATCATTCCTTCCAAAGAAATCCCAGGGTTGATCTCCTTCAGAATGGACTGGTTGGATCTCCTTGCAGTCCAAGGGACTCTCAAGAGTCTTCTCCAACACCACACTTCAAAAGCATCAATTCTTTGGTGCTCAGCCTTCTTCACAGTTCAACTCTCACATCCATACATGACCACAGGAAAAACCATAGTCTTGACTAGACAGACCTTAGTTGGCAAAGTAATGTGTCTGCTTTTGAATATACTATCTGGGTTGGTCATAACTTTTCTTCCAAGGAGTAAGTGTCTTTTAATTTCATGGCTGCAATCACCATCTGCAGTGATCATTACATGCCTGCTTTTTGACCTTTCATGGTCGGCCTTGGAGCTGTCCTGGCACCTGTGGGTATGGTTAGCATGCTATGTTACAATGAGCATATACTGCGGGTCAGGGTCTAGTGGAAGTCAACTCACCTGCCATCTTGGACCTAGTTGGTTCTAAACAGTTTATGTTGTCCCCTTCTGCTGTCATCCTTTTAAGAATTGTGCCCTGTCGCCTTCCTGTCCCAGCTGCACAGGGCCTTATTTCCACCCGGGGTCTTTGGTGAGTGGGCCGGGGGCCTCCCTGGATGAGGCAAAACATTCATCTCTGTAGCGGCCGTTCTCCACTCTGCATTCTCCTCTGGATCCTCACGGTTAGAGTTTCCATGGGAACACACTGGGGTGCATGAATCCCAGATTGCTACATGAGAACAACTGTCTCTAGCTGCTCTATAATTTTTAACTGTTGAATTATTTCCTGGCCCTTTAGCCATATACTCTGGTCACTGAACAGAAGGACAAATCTCCAAGCTCAAAGAGGTCTGAATAATGCAATAAAAATCCAGATTTCTGATTGGTTGGCAGAAAATCTCATGAGAGGATCATGGGTTTATTCTATAATTCCAGCTCTGAGTGGGCCTGTCTGAGGCATCATTCTAGTAAGTGATCCTGAAATTTGTTTCACTCTAATTGCCGTCACTATGGCTATACATTTCTGGCAAAGATACTATTCACTGATACGTGACAATACAAAGAAATTTAGGTTTTAGACAAAAGTGCCCATTATGACATATCTCATGTGAACGTTGCTTTAAACCTCTAGTGGCGGATATACAGTAAGTAATGCATGGTTGCCAGTAAATTAAATTATGTCAGATTTGCCATAAACCTACCATCTGATGTGCTTACAAATAAAAACCCGAAATGCACTAGGCCATCAAAAGATAATACCATGTGCTTAAACTTCCTCTCAGTGTTTCCTTCTCCAGTCTCTTCTCATCATTTGTTTTTGCTCTACCTGAGAAT
This sequence comes from Oryx dammah, assembly GCF_014754425.2. NCBI lineage: Eukaryota > Metazoa > Chordata > Mammalia > Artiodactyla > Bovidae > Oryx > Oryx dammah. The sequence continues at coordinate 6,749,952 of NW_024070204.1, forward strand.
ATTGAGAGTGTAAACCATATATCTTTTCTTCTCTTTTGAAATAAGCAAAAATTCCAGTTAACAATTGTCTGGATGATAGGCTTAATTTTTTTTTTTTCTTTCTCATTTAGGTAAATATAATTCAATCTATTTGGTGCAGGCAGATGTCTATACCCACATTCATTTTTAGTTTTAATTTTTTCATTTTGTAACTTTACTAAACGCTCTATTTTATTTTGGGGCACTACTTAAAACACTCAGGAAAGTTTGATGAAACTTTGCAAATGACGTTGTCTACATTTGAGGACTACCATGAGCTGTTTTCCAAAACTGGCAAGATGAAAAATAACATTGTCTGCAGGTTAAGCTAGGAAATAATTAAAAAAAAAAAAAAAAACAGAACAGATTCCTAACGAATAAAAGCAAGGGTTTATAAAGTCATCATACAGGGTTATAATAGTAACCCAGGCTTTGTTGTAAGTGACTGAAGGAATCAAGGTATTTAAAGATCAAAGGGAAGGGGGAGTTCTGAGAGTAAGCATGGCCACTTGATAGTGGTAGGCTTTCTTCTTGACCACTCTTAGTGATGATGAATACACAAGAAGGTCAAGTGTCACCAGAATTTGATGCTGTTATGGTACATGATCCTGCTGGAGTTTCCCACTCTCTGCTCTCTACTAGCAACGTGGTAGCATGTGCACTGGGACAACAGAGAAGGACAGCATCATTTAATTTCTAACCCAATGTGGAACTGTGGCCTGAGCTCATTGATGAATGAGGGCGTTCATTGTCTCCTCCTCCCACACTTAAATTTGGGGAACATCCCACTCTCTGGTTGGCCATCAAGTAGAATTGCGGGAGGGGACTAGTTGGGATTCACAGGGGTCTCTGGGTTCCCTTACCCCATAGAGAGAGTAAGGTGGGTAGGACCTGGGTGTATACCTTTAATACTCAGTGACACTCCCATCAGAAATTGTGAGTCAGTAAAAGTTGTGGAGTCAAACTTAGATAATTTGAGTTATAATAATGTCAAGAGAACAATTCAAGTATATGATGATATGTCATCAAATAGTATTATCTATGAGGATGCATAAAATATTCTCTGCTTCTTTTCTCCCTTCCTTCCTATGTTTCTGAAACTCTGTATTTTCCTGAGGCTCTGTCACTGACACTAATGAATTTTTTTTTTCTTTTTACTTTGCATGGGGATTTCATTTTTGTGATAGCTGGTGAATATGAAATTTTTTCTTTAAGCTGTGAACAGGTTGCTGAGCTGTTGTGTGGAAAATGGCTTTAAGTGCAGCAATTAAACCTTGAAATTGCCGCTGCATTTTGCCGTATCTGACTCTACAGCCCCTACTGGGCATATAAAGACCTCTGTCATTGGGGTGAGGACTCTTATTTCAGTCTGTCAATTATTTATTATTCTTCAGTTTACCTGTGCAGTAATGGCCCTAATATAGCTGGTTTTAACAGCAATGCATTTAAATTTTAAGAAGCACACTAAAAAGGATAACAAAAGATATAATGAAAATTATTATATAAAGTTGAACACAGTGACAGAAACATTAGTGGAAAACTTGAATAAAATTTTAAATTTCTTTCAACTTCCTTGAAAAGATAAATTAATCTTTTAGATAAAATTGGCTTACATAAGGGGACAGGCTTATCATTAATGTCAAACAAATGTTAATTTAAGAATTTCATACTCTTGCTAGAGATAAAATACTGATGTAGAATTTCTCTATTAAATACTCAAAACTAACCAAAATGAAAGCAAAAGAAATCAAAGGAATTATTTAAAAATAAAAAAAAATATTTGTGATCATGTTATCAATCAGCAGGCAAAGTAGAGTAATATGATTAAATTTGAAAAGATAACATGTTTGAGAGTTTTACCAAGAAATATAAAAAGTTGATAGCAGTCACTCTTCCCAATCAAATCTCTTAATTTTAGAGCTGAATGCTATCTGATTATTTAAGTTGAATAGTATCAAAGGCTCTCTAACAAATATTTAAATACTAATTGTGATTTTAAAGAAATATTGAATTAGTAAGCATTAATGGCATTTATAAAAGTGGGAAGTAAGACCCATAAATCAAAAGATGTGGGCAGCAAATTGATTTTTTTGACATATTTTGAGAGTTTTCATTTTTCACTCTTGCACTTTACTAGTATTCTTTCATTATATTTGTAGACCATCCTGGTGACCAACAGCTTTTCTTGTTTATTTATACACAAGTTTGGATTCAGTCATGTTTATGCTATTAACTTAAAGAACCATGAATTCCATTTGTCTAGTAAATTCTCTGTCCTTTTTTTCAGTTTTATCTACCATTTTCCAATACTGTTGTCAGGGGAAAAAAATAAATGTTGGTCATTTTCAGATTTTAGGAACATTAGAGAAGTGTTAAGATAAAGGTTGCTAAATTGATGAGTTTATCATGACAGGTTAGATGTTTTGCTAATTATAAATCTTCATGTTAGCACAATTTTAATTATAAGCATAAATTGAAAAATCTTGGTCAATAATTTGTAAATATTAAGTTTTAGGAACCTAGCTTGAAAAATAAGAATCCATGAAAATCTACTCTGGACTGGAAATCATTTCCAGATCTATGTGCTATTCTTTCACTCTGCTCTGCTTCCTAAAATTAATATTGAAATCCAGTGCTCAGTAGTAGATTTATTTTAATTGCATAGGTCATGATTTTTCAGTGAAAATTACTAAAATATATTGAACTGAGCCAAGGAAAATCTCAGAAAAATGAGATATTTCTTAGTATAACAATGTAGTAATATTCAATTTAAATTATAATACCTGAGAGGGATTCATGTAGAATTCTAATTTATTGAAAATTCTGACCAAATAGAAGGGAAAAACTGTGTGAACTCTTATACTATCTTCCCCAAAAGACTTATTCTTACCAGTTATTTTTTTTAAACCACAGCTTGCAGAAGACTAGGGTGTGATGATTATTCTGTTTTTCAAGTAAATTCTCATGTGTCTATCAGTCACAATGAAAGTATTTCTTCCTAATAAATTTGGTGGAATTTGTTCTACAAAAAGAAATATTTTTTCAAAATAATGTAGGTTTCTTTTAATACCTAATTTGAGGAAATTCTTTAAAACCCAAAATGCACATTAAGTAAAATGAGTGTTGTTGGTTCGTCAGATAATTTTGAGGCTTATGTACAGGGAGGATCATCACATTTGAAGATTTCACTCTGGCCCTTTTGACACTGCCTTGATAATTATCCTCACAGGAGTCTTTAAGGGTCTTCAAGGGTCTTCAGATAGTCCTGGAAGGTTATGGAGTGAAAGTGTGCAAACACTGATGGCCACAGTTTGCCCAAGGAATTTAAGTCAGCTAAAGAGATCAGGCCCAAAGCTTCAGTTTCAAGCATGCACCCGAGCTCTCCAGACAAAGGTTAAAATATCAGATTACAAAAAGAATTCATGGGAGTGACCTGACAACAGCATCTTGTCATTGTTGATGATAATCATAATAATAGTTTGGCATTTACTGGGCACCAAATTCTACTCGAAGCTCTATGACTCATGACTTATAAACATTATCTCATGGGATCCTTCCTTTAACTCTTTATAGTGAACTTGATTTCCACGCTGAAGCCCAGAGGGCATGCATCACTTGCTGGGAAGCTGCCAAGTCAACTGCTAAACCCAGGGTTCTCTAAACTCTGCAGCGCAAGGTTTCCATCCTGGGAGCGAACATTCGCCAAACGGGCAATGTTTTCACACATAACTAATCTGGATGCTTTCAGACATGACTAATCTGAAAGTCAAAGTTAGTGGACCCACAGATTTGGCCCTAGATTGACCCCAAACTATTTTACTCATTAGTCTCAAAGGGGAAAAAATCTTGTTTTTACTTCTCCCTTTATCACTAGATCAGATTAAGAGAACATGCATTTTTTTCCCCAAAGCAAATCTGCCCCCAATTTAACTCTACTGATTTCTATCAAAAACATACAAAACTAGTAACAAAATATTTGACCCCACTTAAACTTCCAGTAATAGAAAATTTGTTGACTAAAATATGGTTCACCCATAAAATAAAGTACTATGCTATCATAAAAGTATATAAGGAATAAGATTTACATAATACTGTGGAATGATTTTCAGGTTGAATGACAAAAGTATGTATTGTCTGCTACTGTTTGCCTAAGCCAAGGAATACATATGTATACACACATGTGTGCACATATATACATATAATGCACGTGCAGTACACACACAGCTCATAAACACACACAAATGCTCATCAGAAATAAATCCCAGATATTTCTCTCCATGTTTTTATGTGTCTTTTAGAACTGGGAAGAAGTTAGAGTTAAAAATGGTTATCCTGGAGGAAATATAGCAATTTAAAATATTCATACATGTATTGTATATATACACATATATATTTTTTCGTGATGCTCTTTTCGATCTTTTCTATAGATAAGAATTTATGCTACCAAGTTCCTTAATGTGAATTTAAACTTAAATTCATTTTAGCTACTGAAATAGGAAATATTGGTTAACAACATGGTACTAATAAAAATATAGTTACCATGGATTTATGCTGTTGAATTATAACACATTCTTGTTTTGTAATTTCCTAGGTGTAATAGAGCAAATGTATTAGTATATAATGGGCAGGCCAGGTTGTAACCCTCGGAATACCTGGAGTATATAGGATGGAACATCTGAGGGGTGGTCCAGACTGGCACAGGGGGAGAGCCACCACAGAGCCCAGCCCTAGCACAGCCTGGGTGGGACTCAGCCATGCCGGGGCCAAGGGCAGACGCTCCCTCCAGATGGACCAGCTGGCTAGGGTGTTGGGGGACTTCAGAGTGCAAACGTCAATCTAGATCTGAGTTAAACACATTTTAGATGTAAATGAATTTTTATCTCTGCATGAGAGTGTTTATAAATCAACACACTTTTTTTTTTTTTGGCTAAGGGCATGCAGGATCTTACTTCTCCAACCAGGGATGGAACCTGGGCCCTCTGCAGTGGAAATACTGAGTCTTAACCACTGGACCATCAGGGAAGTCACCACAAGAGTGTTTAGCCCAGAGGGCCTGGAAAATTCAGTGGATCAGCCTTAGTTTATTGTGCTGTGCTTTGTCCCTCAGTCATGCCGACTCTTGTGACCCCATAGACTGTAACCTGCCAGGTTCCTCTGTCCATGGAATTTCCCAGGCGAGAATACTGGAGTGGGTTGCCATTTTCTCCTCCAGGAGATCTTCCCAACCTAAGAGTCCAAGAGTTGAACCTGAATCTCTTGCACCTCCTGCCTTGGCAGATGGATTCTTTACCACTGAGTCACCAGGGAAATCTTTAGGAAATTTGGGTGATCACACATAGATTTTCTAGTTTTGTAACAGATTATCAAAATCTCAGCTTAGGTAATGATGTAACAGCACACAAAGCCATCTTTGAGATACCTCTGAGTTTATTCAGCTCAATCCATTTATATTCTAGCCATTCCATGCTTGAGTATAAAGACATGAATAGAATCTCTGATTTCAACAAACATAACTTTTAGCTTGTAGCTCTTAAAAGCTTCCCAGTAACCACATCATTTCTGTAGCAGGAGACAATGGAAGTGCCATGGTCTTTATTTTGGGATTTCTTTGCATCTTCTTATTTCTGAGAAAGGGCAGGTCGGTGGTGCTCATTGTACATAGGGAGACACTGAAGTGGTGCCCAAGCCTTGATACTGATATTTTGTCATCCTTATAAGAGATAAAGGAACATCTCCAACCTCAAATTCCATGGCTTGGAGAAGCCTAAAGCCTTCACAATTTCCGTACTTTTAGGCACCTCCATTCCCATGGCCCCATGGTTTGGGGTTCAGCTCTTGCACATTGTGATTTCTAGGCTGCCTCGTGATGACTCAGACGTGAGCCTCTCTACACTTTCCCAAATGAGCCAAGAACCCCCTCAACTGGGTGGACCTCAGCTATGGCTCTGCAGTGAACGTGCAGGGGAGGAAGTGACCAGCAGGCTCACCTGATATTTCTGTGCTGTCTACTTTCATTCTGACCCTCAGCTGGTGGGGTTGCAGTCCTTCTCGCATGACAGTTGGTAAATAAATTCAGGAATGGATAAGTCTATTATGGAGGCATGTGGGTTGAAACATTATCCTAACCTGTATGCATTAAAGCAGGAGATATTGCCAGCTCCATTTGGGGAAAAAATAGACCTTGGAAAAACTCATTCAAACTTAAATGTTATTTGCTATGGTTTCATTATCCAAGGCTGAGGTCACTGTTGAACCTACAAACTCTTAACGCTGATATAGAGTCAAGAGGTCTTCTATTCAGTCCCTTGTCACGCCTTCCAAGTTCACTTAAGCCTTTTTATACAGCAAACAAAATGTCATGCATTTGGAAAATCTGTCACTAAAACAGACTGTCCAATTGTAGCTTTATTGCTGTTTATATTGCTCTAGAGTAGTTTAAAGAAAGACATATAAAGAAATAAAAAGAGTTCACAGATATTGTTGTCTCAATAAAACAGCACTTTTCTAAATATAGGCCTTTTGGAAATATAAAATTCATGTAAAATGCTTCTTTTACTAAAATATGTATAATTTACCTTAAATATTAATGCTTATAGGTATATATGTTCATTTCTACTTGTTCTTTTAGATATATTTTCTCTTCTAGAAAATGCAATAAAATGGAAGCTTCTGTGTGATTCCAGTATGCATGAACAACCTATTACTCTTGAAACTCAATTTCACAATTTCAAAAATCTCTTTGGTGGAAGAATTTTTTTTCATGTTAGAAATATGATGGAAAGTACAAGTTTGAACAGGATGTAATGGAAAGAAAAGCCTGTATCTATGCTTCATTTGCTTGTTGTTTGTTTTCTTTGACCTGCTTGCTTATACCCCTGTCTAAGAAACTGAAATTAGCATGAAACAAAATTCTCTTCAGGAATGGGGAGATGCAAACGGGTATAAATATAAAAGATATATATTTAATACATTGTGAAAGGTTGTTTTCTTCTGTGGGCTCAAGCTAGAGAGTGACAGGCTGATTTCAGCAGAGGCGTGTGGAAGCCAAGAAGGGCAAAAGGGTGCACCTGCCCTGCCTGGTGTGTGCAGCAACACATGGATGTGTACACGGAGTGGCCCGGGGAGAGGGGATATGGTGGGGATGAAGACAAAGCTCATTTTGGACATCGTTCAACTCTAAGTTTAGGAAGTTGAAACTAACCAGCTGATCTGTGGGAAAATTCTTAAATGGTGCAGGAAATGGATATCACGAAAGGAATACCCTGGAAAAGCTAGGCAGAGTGCGTGGTCTGTGTCACAACAGGAGAGAAAGTGGAGCAGAGGGAAGTCACGGGGAGGAATTACAGTCGTCTAAGCAGTGGTCTCCAAGCTGGAGGGTACGTGCCAATCCATCCAGAGGGGGCATGTTTTCCAGTGTATGTGTACGTTTATTTTCAAATCATTCTTTTTAATGCCATCCTTCGTACTTGTTTCATAATCTAGGTAATATAGTAGCAGTTGTGTATAATTTATGGGTAAATTTTGATGCCTTGGGCGGGGTGGCCGATAACTGCTTACTGGTGGAGATTCTGGTATGAAAGTGCTGAGTAGGCCAGTGGGAGGGATGATAGAGAGGAAGGGGTAGATAGAAGAAACCTTTTCAAGGTGAGCAGCTAGTCTAATGATGATTTTGACAGCTGAGGTGTGGAGTGAGATGAATGCCTTGAAGTTGAGAATTAATAGCTTATTAGTGGGCAAGTGGTCAGGAGCCCTTGATCAAGAAATCAGGTCATTTTTCTATTTCCTTCTTCTGCAAACTGTTACGAAGAGACCAGGAGATGAGTTCACAAATGGACCCACCTTTATTTGCACAAGATAACCAAGGTCACATTAACTAGCTTCATCTAACATCTGAACCTGAACTTGAATATATATATATGTATTTTAGCATTCCTAAGGGAGTTGGTGATGGACAGGGAGGCCTGGCGTGCTGCGACTCATGGGGTCACAAAGAGTCAGACACGACTGAGCGACTGAACTGAACTAAACTGAAGGTAATCCAGAATTGTTAAACTCTAGGAAAATTCAATTAGGCTGAACTTGGTCTTCACAGGAAAACAAATACCAGAGGTAGTTAAAAGACAGCCAATTCTTCACTTTCTTAAAGTTTTTTGACTTTTGCTTTTTTTTTTTTGTTCTGAAAGTTAACTTCTCTAGTGCATTAAAGGGTGATTCAATTTGAAATATTTTACTTTGCAAAAAATTCTTCAGAGGCAACTCCTAGAAATCCTTCACTATTGGGTCTCAAGGTATGAATAAATTTAGGATTCTACCTTAACTACCAGAGAATACTAAAAATTATGCTCACCGTAGAGATTAGTTGAATCCACATTTTTCTTTTCCAAGGTATGACATACATATGTAACAAAAGGTGCTTTAAAAAAGGAAAGCTAACATAGCTAGAATATTTAAACTGTCTATTGAAAGAACCAAGTGAGCACCAGTGGTATCAGAAAATAAAGTGCATGAATTCTAGAAATAGCATAGAATGGTTTTGACAATAGGAGAGAAAATTGACGTACACACAAACCTTGCTACTCTGTTTTTTTCACTGAACATCAGAACAAGGTTAGGAAATCTGTCTTGCTTTCTAATTGCTCCATATCTGAGTACAGGTCCATCTAAAACATGAAATCAGTTCAGTTCAGTTCAGTCGCTCAGTCGTGTCCGACTCTTTGCGACCCCATGAATCGCAGCACGCCAGGCCTCCCTGTCCATCACCAACTCCCGGAGTTCACTCAGACTCACATCCATTGAGTCAGTGATGCCATCCAGCCATCTCATCCTTTGTCGTCCCCTTCTTCTCCTGCCCCCAATCCCTCCCAGCATCAAAGTCTTTTCCAATGAGTCAACTCTTCGCATGAGGTGGCCAAAGTACAACAAAATTAACACATGGCCTTAAATATTTGCTTATCAATGACCTCATACTTCTCAACTCATGTAATTTAGGGCTTTCTTCATCAATGCCTGAGGATACCCAGTTGGGCTGTTGCATGGTTTTAGTGTAGGCAACAGCTCAGATGTTCGAAGCATGCACGTGACTTCTTTGCATGGACACAACAGTTTCCTAGACGTAACACTCAAAGTCAGTCCATAAAATGCTTCATAGGAATCTCCCACTAGAGTTACTCTGAGGATTTTCCAATCAGGTTTTAAAATCACTGTTACTCAAAAGGAGCTAGAGTCCATCTCCTGTTTTTCTTATCATGATGTCAAAAGAGAATTGCAATATCATCGTTATGATGGCCTTTTCTCCAGGCTTTTAAACATCTATTACAAGGCCCTAACGGAGAAGGCCATGGCACCCCACTCCAGTACTCTTGCCTGGAAAATCCCATGGACGGAGGAGACTGGTAGGCTGCAGTCCATGGAGTTGCTAAGAGTCGGACACAACTGAAGCGACTCAGTAGCAGCAGTAGCAGCAGCAGAAGGCCCTAATGAAATGTCATCGTAAAGGAAAAGATCAGAACATATTTATCCTTAATTTTGCTCAAGAATGATGTCTTTAACCACTCTATTCATGCGTTTTTCTACCTGATATCTTTGAGAAAGCTGGGATCAGAGCTGAGGTTAGTCTGCTTGGAAGGCTTAGTGGAAAGGGAAGAGGAAAAACAGAGGAGACCTCAGAGTTAACAGCAGTTTGCTCTCTGCTGGAGTCTCCTTGCTGCGTTCTCATATGGCCAGGTTCTGACTTCCAGGAACTGCACCCGGGAAGAAAGAAAAGCAAAAAGCATTTCTTACCCCCTCAGATTTTCTTATCCCTAGAAGAGACAGTAAGAGACACTTTCTTCTTTCTTGCTTTGAGATACGATATCCTCACCACTGGTAAACAAATGCAATCTGGTTAGCAGTCTCTTTATTTTAGGAAAAAAATAATAAAGTGTGCAAAGGATGACTAACTGCCTCTGTTCCAATGTTGCCATTCTTAGGGGGCTGAGTGGAAGCCAGTCCCCTGGGTAGAAACAGGAGAAAAGGAGAATGCACCTCCCCTTGATTAATCACTTTGCAACATCTAATTAAATGATGCATTGAAGAAAACAATATATCATGGTTAACTGAGGTGCATTCCTGGGATGTGAGACTAGGTTAACAAGATATCAAGAACGTCCATTGTATCAATAGAGCTAAAGGGGAAAATCGTATGACCATTCCATTGTTGCAGAAAATGCATGCTTGATGATTTTTGAGTTTTAATACATATTTATATATATTTTTATTGAAGTATATTGGAGAAGGAAATGGCAACCCACTCCAGTATTCTTGCCTGGAGAATCCCAGGGACGGAAGAGCTTGGTGGGCTACAGTCCACGGGTCGCAAAGTGTCGGACACGACTGAGCGACTTCACTTTCACTTATATATATATTTTTATTGAAGTGTAGTTGATTTAATGAGTTACAATGTTGAATACACATTTATATTGAAACATTAAAAAAACAAAAAGATTACACTGAAGCAACTAACTAAAGGCATCGGATGTGGAACAAAATAGGTAAAACTACATGTATCTGTAGGTAAGACGGTCTTATATTTTAGGAATTCACAAGAATCAGTGAAATGGGACTACTATAAGAGAATTTAGTAAAAAGCAGGCTATATAATCAGTAATCAAGAGTTATTCATTGGAAACATAACAGATTCACTTATAATATCACAAATTAATGTAATACATGAAAAGATAAAAGAGCTAAGCATAAAATTAAACCTTGTGCTCCAAAGTCTCCTGAAGGACATGATGGAGACTTAAACACAGTGAAGATATCCCTTGTCTAGTTTAGCACTGGCCCACTTCTCATATGCTTCTGCCCACTAGGTTTTGACACAGTCACTTGAGAACATAGTAAGTCCTTCATAAATCTTACCGAATGAATAGGTAACTGGATAGTCATATGTAAATACTTCTGCACTGAATTTTTGGAAAATGTCAAATGATTAAAATTTTATATGCCATAAAACAGCCTGGTTTGGGTTACTGTGTCTTCCTGAGACACAGAATAGTTCTTTCAAATCCATACATATATCTTTCACTGGAAAAAGAAGATGATGGGGCTTTATAAATTACATATATTTTGCATCTTAATTAGGCATGATGCACAGTAACAATTATACATTTTACACAATAATTACAAATAGTGATTAACACTAGTAAGTTACACTTTTTCTCAACTGAGTAATAAGATTAAACCTGGTTACCTCCAGCTTTCTGGCTCTGTGAGAGCATGAGGCACACTCACTGAGATACGTAGAATTCTCAGATACTGAGATCAAAATTTTTAAGTTGCCCTAATCAAAATTTTGTAGAATTATGATCTGTCTATGACTCATTGTGGGACTTCCCAGATGACCCAGTGGTAAAGAATCTGACTGCAACGCAAGAGACCCAGGTTTGATCCCTGGGTCGGGAGGATCCCCTGGAACAGGAAATGGCACCCCACTCCAGTATTGTTGCCTGGAGAATCCCACGGACAGAGGAGCCTGGTGGGCTACATTCTGTGGGCTCACAAAGAGTCCTTTGTCAGCAAAGTGATATCTCTACTTTTTAATATGCTGTCTATGTTTGGCAAAGCTTTACTTCCAAAGAGTGAGCTTCTTTTAATTTCATGGCTGCAGTCACCATCCACAGTGATTTTGGAGCCCAAGAAAATGAAATCTGACAGTTTCCACATTTTTCCCACCTATTTGCCATAAAATGATGGGACCAGATGTCGTGATCTTAGTTTTTCAAATGTTGAGTTTTAAGCCATCTTTTTCACTCTCCTCTTTCAGCTTCATCAAGAGGCTCTATAGTTCCTCTTCACTTTCTGCCATTATAGTGGTATCATCTGCATATCTCAGGCGGCTGATATTTCTTCTGGCAATCTTGATTCCAGCTTGTGAGTCATCCAGCCCAGCATTTCTTAGATGTACTCTGCATATGAGTTAAATAAGCAGGGTGACAATATACAGTCTTAACATACTCCTTTCCCAAATTTGAACCAGTCCATTGTTCCATGTCATTAAAAAGAAGCTATATCTTTTTTTGAAAAATAAAAACAAATGCTATTGTAGTTCACTCTACAGGATTGACTAGGATAGTTCTATATAAAAAAATAATCAAAAGAAAAACTTGACTATGTCTCTTCTATTTTATTTCATAGCTTTCTCTTTTTAAATTTTCAACTTATGTTGTCAATTACTGGCATGTGTATTTTTTTTTTATTAAAGAGGAAAATGAAATAGAAAATTCTACCTCTGCAACACAAAGGATAACATAAAGTAGCAATAAAAAATGATAAGCAAAAGGAAATATATCTAACAATGATAATAGCATTGTTATAATGAAAATGATATTTTTAATATATGATATTTATGTTGTATATGGTATAACATATAACATTTTATATGTTATAATGATAAATGATAAACATATATTTATCATTGTTATAATGATAAATAATAAATGACAGGCCTTAATTTAAGATCTGAAAGAAAAAGTATAATACTTTATATTAATTAAAATAATAATATTCTAAGAAATTAAACCAATAATTACTTTTAGTTAATAACATGGGATTAAAATATTTTTTAAAATTTGAAAGAAATACAAGGAGAATTTGACAAAAGTACAGCATCTCTCTCTTGGAAATCCAGGGAATAAATTAACCAAATATATGAGGATATGTGAGGATTTTTAAAACACTTTTGCATGGGTAAGCAAATATTACATATATCATTTTATATTTAGCTACTTAAGAACAAAGTTTGCTGATATATACATGCACTATTGAAAAATTAGCACTTATCTTTCCTGAAACCCAAAAACACATAGTCTGGCATCACTGGATCATATATAAAAAGCTTGACTATAACAAAAGAAAATAATATTCTGAAATTTATGAACACATATTTCTTAATAGCTCTTTTTTAACAAGAGCCATTCAAATGAGAGGTTATATAATTTCTTATAAGTGATCAAAAATTAGAACACTAATCAAAAATTAGAACACTACTCAAAACCAAGATAACATACGTACACACACACATACACACACACACACAATACATACACTCACACTCCATTTATGACAAAGATGGCTTTTGAGACAATTGGCGAAAGGTGATTCTTTTTTAGAACATGGTCCTTGCAATTCTCTCTCCATATGGGTTAAAAAAATGCATCATGGCCTCTGCATTTTACCATGCATTTGTGCATGCTAATTTGCTTCAGTCGTGTCCAGCTCTTTGCAATCCCATGGACTGTAGCCCACCAGGCTCCTCTGTCCATGGAATTCTGCAGGCAAGAATACTGGAGTGGGTTGCCATGCCCTTTTCCAAGGGATCTTCCCGACTCAGGGATCGAACCCACATCTCCTGTGGCTCCTGCATTGCAGGCAGATTCTTTACCACTGAGCTTCCAGGGAAGCCCTATGTTGTACCATAGAGAAAATCAATTTCAAGTAAGTTGTAGACCTAAAAGGTAAAAGTAAAAAAGATGTGTCTTCTAGAAGATAATGTCAGGGAGGAAGAAATTTTACTCTGCTCTTTTAGGTTTTTCCAACTGGCCTAAGAAGTAAATTGACATAAGATAGGTTAACAGGAGAAAATCAAACAAAAACCTTAATAACACAGCACATATAAATGAGGGATACCCAGGAAAGCAGAGTAACTCACTAAAATGCCTGATATATCATCTTAAATACCTTCTGCAGATAATGACAAAATAAGATGTTGGGGGTACTGGGTTTGGGACATCAAAGAGAAGGAAGGCCATTCTTGAGGAGCTGAAAGGGCAGCAGTTTGGTAAACAATTATTTGCTGGGCCATGAAGAGCTGGTGGGACACAGAATGGACTCTGATCTCTCATCCTAGCTGAGTTTTACTCACTTCATTTGGCCCATATTTCCTGCAGATATCTTTGGCCATAACTCTATTCCAGATGCAAATTCTCTATCTAAATTCTTTTAGGTGGTTATGGGGGAGATCAAAGGTTCTTCTTGCGTCTTTTTGTTGTTCATTGTTTTCAGCTCAAAATAATCCACATACTAAAGAGTGGCAAGTTTTGCTCCCCTAGTGTAACTGAACAACAACAAAACAACAGTAACGTAGACTATCCTCATGATTTGGGTGCAGCCAAAAGTTCTCTAAACAGTTCCCAGGAATCTGTAACCATAAAGTGTAAAGATGGATAACTTTCAAATTAAGAAAGTCTGTTATTAAAATGGCCTTCCCTTGTGGCTCAGCTGGGAAAGAATCTGCCTGCAATGCAGGAGAGCTGGGTTCGATCCCTGGGTTGGGAAGATCCCCTGGAGAAAGGAAAGGCTGCCCACTCCAGTATTCTCGCCTAGAGAATTAAAATACACTGTTAAGAATGCAAAACAGCAAGTTCAGTCTAGGGAGGATATGTCTTGTACATATTGATAGAGAGCTAGAACCCAAAATGTATATTCATCTCTTACATACCAACTAGAAAACATATTGCAATGCACATATAATGTTTGAAATAAAAAGCTCTTTTGTTTCAGTTTGCATATTAAGGTCATAAAAGCACATAAAAACTCACAACCAGGAAATGTGTACTTGGGTCATCATTGGTTTGCTGTTGTTGTTGTTCAGTTGCCCAATTGGGTCCGATTCTGTGCAATCCCATGGACTGAAGCACGCCAGGCATGTCTGTGCTTCACCATCTCCTGAAGTTTGCCAGAGTTCATGTCCATTGCATCGGTGATGCCGTCCAGCCATCGCATCCTCTGACACCCTTTTCTCCTTCTGCTCTCAATCTTTCCCAACATCAGGACTGTTCTCATCAGATGACCAAAGTATTGGACTTTCAGCTTTGGCATCAGTCCTTCTTATGGGTATTCAGGGTTGACTTCCCATATGACTGACTGCTCTGATCTCCTTGCAGTCCAAGGCACTCTCAGGAGTCTTCTCCAGCACCACAGTTCAAGGCATCAGTTCTTTCTAAAGTGCTCTGCCTGCTTTATGGTCCAGCTGTCACAGGTGTATGTGACTATTGGGAAGACCATAGCCTTGACTATATGGACCTTTGTCCACAGAGTAATGTCTCTGCATTCAATACACTGTCTAGGTTTGTCATAGCTTTCCTGCCAAGAAGCAATCATCTTCTGATTCCATGGCTGCAGTCACCATCCACAGTGATTTTAGAGCTCAAGAAGAGGAAATCACTTTGCTGTCCACTTTGCTGTCCTCTATTTGCCATGAGGTAATGGGGCTGGGTGCCATGGTCTTAGTTTTTTAATATTTAGTTTTAAGCTGGCTCTTTCACTCTCCTACTTCACCCTGCATCAAGAGGCTCCTTAGATTTTCTTTGCTTTCTGCCATTAGAGTGGTATCATCCGCCTATCTGAGGTTCTTGATGTTTCTCCCACCTGTCTTGATTCCAGATTGTAACTCATCCAGCCCAGCATTTCTCATAATGTGCTCAGCATACAGATTAAACCAACAGGGTAACAGCAGACAGTCCCGCTGTACTTCTTTCTCAATCAAGATATGTCTTGCACATACTGATCTATTGACAGAGTACTAGAACTATAAAAGGTGTATTGCTTTTGAACTGTGGTGTTGGAGAAGACTCTTGAGAGTCCCTTGGACTGCAAGGAGATCCAATCAGTCCATCCTAAAGGAGGTCAGTCCTGAATATTCATTGGAAGGAGTGATGCTGAAGCTGAAACTCCAGTAGTTTGGTCAGCTGATGCGAAGAGCTGACTCATTTGAAAAGACCCTGATTCTGGGAAAGACTGAAGGTGGGGGGAGAAGGGGACAACAGAGGATGAGATGGTTGGATGGAATCACCTACTGAATGGACATGAGTTTGAGTAAACTCTGGGAGTTGGTGATGCACCGGGAGGCCTGGCGAGCTGAAGTCCATGGGGTCACAAAGAGTTGGACACGACTGAGTGACTGACCTGAACTGAACTGATACACCAATTAGAAAACATTGCAATGCATTCGTGCTTAGTGTTCAGCCGTGTCCGACTCTGCAGCCCCCTGGACGGTAGCCCACCAGGCTCCTCTGTCCATGGGATTCTCCAGGCAAGAATGCTGGAGTGGGAGTGGGCTGCCATTTCCTACTCCAGGGGATCCTCCCAGTCCTGGGCTCAAACCCATGTGTCCTGTGTCTCTTGCATTGGCAGGCAGATTCTTTACCATTGCACCACCTGGGAAGCCCAGTATTTGTTTATAGCTTTGTGTAAAATTTATATGCAATGAAATGCTTAAATCATAAAGATGTGTTTGCTGAATTTTGATAAAGGCCTAAGTCTGAGAAAACATTAATTTTATCTAACAGAGTATGGAGATGCTGCAATTCATTATGAGTGCAACAGCTTATATTAAGTCACAGATAATTGCTCAAAGAAGTAAAGAAAAGCTGGCAGGGAAAGCTAGAATCAATGTGTGAGAAAATTGCATCCAACATTTAATAATTTAAATAGCCATCTAACAATGCTATTTTTCATCTATTCCCTTATTAGAATAATAAATGTAATGGCTTTTTTAAAAATAAAAATATCATTCATGTGTAAGTGTTAAGTCACTTCAGTCCTGTCTGAGTCTTTGCCAACTTATGGACTGTAGCCCACCAGGCTCTCTGAGCATGGGGATTCTCCTGGCAAGGATACTGGAGTGGGTTGCCATGCCCTCCTCCAGGGGATCTTGCTGATCCAGGGATTGAACCCAAGTGTCTTATGTCTCCTGCACTGGCAGGCGGGTTATTTACCCCTAGCATCACCTGGGAAGCCCAGAATACCGTATGGAGAAGAAAAGTTGAATAATTTAATTTGTCTATCAGTTACTCAGTATGTTTACCCTGTGGAAGTATAATTAAAACTCAGATTAATGAGAACTTGCTCTAAAACTTTAAAGAAAGTTAACTGTTTTAACTATTAATTCCATATATTGTAATGATAATATTAGCACAATAAAACCACTGTCTGCCTATAGGCAATATATAATTACATTGTCCCTAAAGAGATAAACAGTTCTCAGAATGCTAATACAGGTAAAGAATTCAGTTAATTGTATTATACAATATAAGCTTATTTTCATGGCACTCTAATTTTAAAAGTATTTCTATGTAAAGTAGCATTACAAAAGCATTCAATAAATTTCTCCTCAGTGAGCAGGCATCTTCAAAGTTATTTACATGACTTAAATGCAACTGCTGGGAATTTAATAGCTGGTAGCAATAAGCATTTTATCATTGTTCATATATACTAATATTCAGATATCAAAGAACATAAGCCTCTTTTTGAAAAGTCAAAATTAATTTGGTCTCCACTTCCCATCAAACCCTAGAGAAATAACAACCTCATGTTACTTCTTGAAAAAAAAATTACTTTACTGGCCTTGGCTCTAATAAAAACATTTAATTATAAATGGGAGTTATTATAAATTGATTCCAAGTTCAGTGACTCGTCTAAGAAAATCATCATCCTTAAGTATTTAAAAGTGAAGAAACAAACAAAAAACCAATTTCCTATATTCTTCCTATAGCAGGCAATTGTTTAATTTTGACCCAACTAAATCTAGAATTCTCTCTTCATCTCTTGAGAACAAACGGACTGAGCTTACGCAGTTGTATTTGGACACAGGCACTCCAGAGATGGTCAGACTGCAATTCTGATTGCACGAATGCAATAATGTTTGCATTACCACTGCTACATCTTTAGGATTCTGCTTCCTATTTCGTTTTGTGTGTGTTAGTCACTCAGTTGTGTCTGACCCTATGCGACCCCATGGACTATAGCCTGTCAGGTTCCTCTGTCCACAGAATTCTCCAGGTAAGAATACTAGAGTGGGTTGCTTTTCCCTTCTCCAGAGGGAAGGTACATATCTCTTTTTATGTACATTTTAAATCTATTTTACCATCCAGACTTGAGATTTATTTTTAAAATAGCTTTACATTTTGTAAGTCTGTCATGGTGTTGTGACTCCGTAATAGAAAGTGTTAACAATTCAATCAGCTGCCAGTAGAATTGTTTATTTTTTATGGAATGCAAGGCTATTTTTAAGTCTATGTTTTAGACAAGCAAAATGATATTTAATATTGTGGTAAGAAGAGAAATATCACCTTGTTAGGAAAAATGATGCTGGGAATTTTCAACAGCAAGCTTTCCCTTCCTGAAGTTGAGAAGTAGAGATTACACAAACTTTCTCATGGTTTTAGTCAAAACTTATAAATACACAATTTGAGTAAAGAATAAGCCCAAGAGAATTGTAGAAAGGAGGCCAAAGTTAAGCTCTTCATATTTCAACAGCCTGGAACAAACAAAATTCCCCCACGTTATCATTTTCATCCTAATTGCCAAATTCAGAGCCATTAATCATGGTTGGGATTTGGAGAGAAGTCCTGGGGGTTTTGTCATGAGGTCATTTTAAATGTCATCCTGGGAAAATTAAGAGTCTGCCTTATTAGCTTCTCTGAGCATGAGATAACCAAGAAATGATGAAAAAAAGATAAAGCCAAACATTGAAGACATAAAGAAGAGGCTTGGGAACATCTCCTGAAAGAGGAAATGATGTGAAAAAGTATGAACAAGCTTCCCACAGACCATTCAGCTACTGTACCGTCTAGTTTCCAAGACTATAATTTATTTGCCTGTTTTTCCCCCCTCATTTGTTTCTGCACATCCTTTTTACAGGGTAGTTATCCTTTTTTCAGCTTTACTGAAGTATAACTGACAGAACTGTAAGAATTTTGAAGTGTACATCATGATGAATTGACCTATGCATACATTGTGAGAGATTCCTCCCATTTAGTTAAAACATCTGTCACCTCACGTGTTTATCTTTTCCATTGTTGAAAACATTTAAGTTCTACCCTATTTGCAACTTTCAATGATACAATACAAAGCTGTTAACTGTAGTCACTATGTTACACATTAGAGTCTCAGATCTCATTCATCTTGTAGCTAAAAATATGTAGCCTTTTCATCAATCTCTCCTGATATAAATCCCCTACCTTCCAGCCTTTAGCAACCATTTTTCTATTCTGTTTCTATGAGATTGGCCTCACTTAGCATAATACCCTCAAGATCCATTCACGTTGCTTCAAATGGCAGAATTTCCCTCCTTATGGCTGAATGATACTCCTTTGTGTGTGTGTGTGTGTACAAGCGCACGCATTTCATTTCTTCTTTATTCATCCACTGATGGACACTTAGGTTTTCTCCACATCTTGGTGTGGTGCGGTTATTCTGAATAATGCTGAGATGAGCACAGGTGTGCAGATATCTCTTTGAACTCCTGTTTTGTTTTCTTTTAGATACATATCTGGAAGCGGAATTCTGGATACCACGGTAGTTCTATTTTTAATTTTATGAGGAACTCCTGTACTGTTCTCCATAGTGACTGCACTGGTTTACATTCCCACCTAGAGAAGTCATTTTTTGACATTTAAACTTAAAACAATGGGTTGGCCAAAACCAAAACAAAAGCCCCCAAATTTCCCCCCATGGTTTACTTTATTTCTCTGGCTGTGAGGAGTCCTTTGTTGGGTTTCCTTTATCTTTCCCCTTGAAACCCCTGGGAGGATCTAACATGGGACCAATCAATTTTGCATCACAAGAGAAAAGAGTAGATCCACACTAGTGAAGAGCAGGGCTTTACAGCTTGGTCACAGGCTGGGAGGGTTGCCGATGTGCTGGTGAGAGGGTTAACAAGGGGGTCCAGAGAGGCGGACAGGAGGGTGCTTTCCAGCTGACAGGCCATCAGATGGACATGCCAACACATGGACACTGACGGAAAACGAACAGCACAGAAGACCCCAGATGCCCTGGTTTGTTTTAATGCCTCTGTTCTGCTGTAAATAACCCAGGCTCTATTTGTGAGGGCTTCCCAGGTGGTACAGTGGTAAAGAATCTGCCTGCCAACCCAGCAGATGTAGGAGACACGAGTTCAAGCCCTGAGTTGGGAAGATCCCTTGGAGAAGGTAAACGGTGACTCACTCCAGTATTCTTGCCTGAGAAATTCCATGGGCAGAGGAGCCGGGTGGGCTACAGTCCATGGGGTTGCAGAGTCAGACAGGAATGAGTGACCAAACAGCATTTGTGAGAGAGAGAACTATCGCCAAATCTTCAAAAAGGAAAAAAAAATGTCTTGAAAACTCAAACCTGTAGTACAGTAGCAATTACTTACATGGAATCCTGCTTTAGAATCCGTGGCAGTTGATGAGATGGATAATGAGTCTTGTCTCATAACATAAAAATTGCTTGTAATACTTTAGCAAAGCAATCATTGGTTATTTAAAATAACTGTTTTTCAAAGTTTTGCAAACACTGTATTCATAAAACAGTTAGTAAAGCTTCCTAAACTACTTTCCCCCAGAAACTATTGTTCCCTGAAGTATTTATTGAGAAAATAAACACACAGTGTTTACAATCTCCAGTTTTTACAATGCCTTTAAACACTAAGCTTTTCATTTTCAATGAAAAAGAATAGTTTGACTGTTAAGTAATATGCACTCACAGCTACAGTTTCATATAATAATAATCATAAGGAAAAAGATTTTGCTACGATAGCACTGATATCAGTAGGTGCTTGTAAAGCCTCAGTGGCATTACTACGCTTTTATTTTTCAAGGTAAAGTAGCTTTGAATATTACAAGTATTTATCACCTTTTGCAAAAATCCTCCCCGCCCCCAATGTAACAAACATGCCAGCACATCAGTGCTTACCTGTAACTGTCTAGCAAAACCACATGGAATCTACTCTTTTCAGGTGGAGCTAGTGGTAAGGGACCTGCCTGCCAAGGCTAAAGACATAAGAGATGCTGGTTGGATCCCTGGGTTAGGAGGATCCCTGGAGGAGGGCATGGCAACCCACTCTAGCATTATTTCCTGGAGAATCCCATGGACAGAGGAGCCTGGTGGGCTACAGTCTACAGAGTCAAAAAGAGTTGGACGTGACTGAAGAGAGTTAGCAGACAGGCACACATGCACGGTTGATTTACATACAATGTTCCAGGTATACAGCAAAGTTATTCAGTTATATGTTTCTCTATTCTTTTTCAGATGCCTTTACATGACAGGTTATTACAAAATACTGAATATAGTTCTCTGGGCTATGTTGTAGATCCTTGTTTATTTTATATACTGTGTATGTATCTCTGTTACATTTTATACACTTAACTTCACCATTAGGTATCTTCTCACATCCTCAGAAAAAAGGGTTGGATTCTAATTTGTCATTTAAAAAAGTGATTAAAGAAGGGAGAAGCTCTACAAGATATGTTGCCTTGTCTCTGGGTTTCTAACATCTCAACCTGGTTTAAAATCCAGCCTCCACAAGGTTAAGTACGGAGACCTGAGACGGCAGAGGTAGGCGTGCACATTCATTTCATCCTAAACTAAGATGACGTCTGACTTTCATTGAAGCCCCATTCAAATAATAACGAGAGCAATATTTTTCCAGGTAAAGATACAGAACTGTATCTCTTCCGTCACGTCCAACTCTTTTTGACCCTGTAGACTGTAGCCCACCAGGCTCCTCTGTCCATGATGAATGCAGTCATGGATAGATTGCATCAGTCTCAGAACATTAATATGATAAGAGTTTTACACAGAGGATTGACTGCTTTAACGTGAGATACAGTAAATCTGAGCAGGGAGAGTCAGAAGTCATTATTAATGGTAGTTTAATGCTTTTTAGAGTTTTCTCCACAGAATAATCTTTAAAAATTACACTGGCTGGTTGGGTTCATAGAGCTGGTACAGAACCTTTTCCTGCAGAGATTCCTACAGAAGCAGGGAGGAATCTTTTCATGAATAATTTTTACAAAGAGATTATTTCATTCGAAGCTCATGGCATCTGGGGAATACAGTGCAAGACTAGAGAGTAGAGAACAGGTGAACTGAACTTCAGTTTATTGTTGGTTGGGATGTACTGTTTATGCCAAATAAGGAAAACTTTTGGTGTCTAGGGTTTAGTAGAAAATTAAGGATACTGCCTAAAACAGGGTGTATTCATACTAACTCTAGAAGCCCTTAGCACCTTTTGGTTTTCTGTTGCGCCAAAAATATGATTCAGAATCAAGACCAGAGAGAAAGTGGTCCTTCAGGTTAGATGCACAGGTAGGAAGAAGGTTGTTGGGGTCCACCTGCTCTAGCTGGAAGATTAATCTTTGAGGGGTACTCTCAGAAGCTAAAATATTGCCAGCAACCCTCCGACCGCTGATCAGTAATATGCTAGAATCCACCCTGGCCTCTTAAGCACACAGGTGGACTGCAGTTTGCCTCTCAGCTGTTATGTGTTGTCACGTGACTGGTTCTCCCACCGGGACATTGACAGAAATGATACGGGTCCACTGGAAGGAAACCTGCCCCACCCGCCAGGTTCTCCATCCTCTGTCCTTCCAACTGACTGGCATGAGGAGCCCCCACATCCTTGGAAACTGCAGCCTAAAGTGGCAGAGCAACTGGAACAACCTTAGCCTGTTCTGCAAGCCAGAAATAAAACCGCTGTTGTTCTCAGTTCAGTTGCTCAGTCATGTCCGACTCTGCGACCCCATGAATCGCAACATGCCAGGCCTTCCTGTCCATCACCAACTCCCGGAGTTCACTCAAGCTCAGGTCCATTGAGTCAGAGATGCCATCCAGCCATCTCATCCTCTGCTGTCCCCTTCTCCTCCTGCCTTCAATCTTTCCTGGCAGCAGGGTCTTTTCCAATGAGTCAGTTCGAGCCTTATTGTTCTAGCCCTTGCCTTTAGGATCCCTTATTGTAAACAGTTTAGAATGTCCTGATGAATACAGCAGATAATAAAAAGTCACCGAAGCTGTAAAAAGTCACATTTGGCTTTAATGAAAATTGTCTGCTTCATAGGGAGCAGGTGATCTTTCAGCCCCTGAAAGTGCAAGCCAATATTTGTCAAAGGGAAGATGATAACTTTGTAACAGACATTTTCCAGACCCCTGTCAGCCTCACCAAACGCTGCTCCAAACAGCAGCCTGAGTGAGCCTTCCAAAATCGTCCTCACTTATATGAACATAAAGTCCCCAAGTTCATAAAACCTAGCTTCGTCCAGGTCTCCTGCTTTGCCCTGAGTCCTTTCCTTCCTGTCACACTGATGCTTTCTAACTTTGCTGAAACAGCTGAAATTTCTCCTGTTCCAAGACCTCCGTGTATGGTTGTTCCTCGTCTTTCTCTTTGCCTCGCTGACCCTCTCTAGTTCCCAACTGTTGCCTGAAATTTCGTTTCTCCAGGACACTGTTTCATCTCCTAGACTAGCTGTGCTTAGATGCTCAGTCGTGCTCGACTCTTTGTGACCCCACGGACTGTAACCTGTCAGGCTCCTCTCTCCATGGGATTCTCCAGGCAAGAATACTAGATTGGGTAGCCATGCCCTTCTCCAGGGGATCTTCCCAACCCAGGGATCGAACCCAGGTCTCCCACATTGCAGGCGGATTCGTTACTGACCAAGACACCAGGGAAGCCCAAGAATACTGGACTGGGTAGCCTATTTCTTCTCCAGGGGATCTTCCTGACTCAGGAGTTGAACCTGGGATCCCCTGAATCACAGGCGGTCTCCTCATTGTACCATCACGTGATAACTGGTTACGTACTTGTACAATTTCATATCAACTTTTCCCAGCTTGGGCTTGAAGTTCTGTGTTTACCTTGTAACTCCCCGCACCTCCAGTGCTAATGACACACCCTGTAGGTTCCCCGCTAAATCCTTTTTAAAATGAGGGTCAGAGTCAGATCCATGGCCTTGTGAGGACCATCCTTTGTTCTCTGGAAGGTCATAAGCATCAGCACCCCTCAGGAAGGGGAGAAGAATGGAGCTTTAAGAACTCTGTCCTGCTGGCCATTTCCCCCAACCCCAGGCTATGCCTGTTCAACACACCCTGCCCAGGGTTGCACACTCCCGTTCAGGGAAATTCTTACTCTAAAGGGTCTTCATGACTCTACGAGCTCTAGGTCAAAGAAGGAGCAAGGTTTCCAAGCTTACACCCTTCCTGCTAATCTGAGCACTCTAATAATTTGTCATTGGGATGGAACACTTTGCTTTACTGTGCTTCATTCTTCCTCAATATTCCATTTCTTCCTCGCTCTCATTCTAAACTTCTTGTTTATAGGAAGGGCACAACAACAGAAAGTGAAGGCAAAAATAATACTTTCTGGGATTTTGCTTTTCAATATCTTACCCTCTGAAGAACATGGAAAAGATTCTTGAAATAGACTCAAATAATAGGAGGAAACACCAGATTTGTTTGGAAAGCTATCTTCCACACTGGGGTCAGGGAGGAATGAGAGGGAAGATACTGTTAACAGCATGATCATTGAGGACCTGGGGCCATAGACTGAGCTGCTGCTGCTGCTGCTAAGTCGCTTCAGTCGTGTCCGACTCTGTGCGACCCCATAGACAGCAGCCCACCAGGCTCCCCCGTCCCTGGGATTCTCCAGGCAAGAACACTGAAGTGGGCTGTCATTTCCTTCTCCAATGCATGAAAGTGAAAAGTGAAAGTGAAGTCGCTCATAGACTGAGCTAGGAAAGGACAAAACAGAGGGCAATACTTTCAATGAAGGCTATTCCCTAGCCCCAACTTAACTGGAGTAAGTGCCAGCTCTTGGGCACAGAAGGTACACTAGCTGCCCTTTCATGGTATCTGAAGAGTTCCTTCTCGACAAAAGCCAGTATGATGCCAGTTCATGGACCATCAGGAGTAAAATCTGAGACTTTGTTCAAATTTTCCCTGGAGGTTGGGCAATATCTGAAGCCATCTGTAAGCTTCCTGAGAAGCAGTGTGCCGGAGTGAGAGTCAGACCAGAGCAAAGTTTGAACCAGTCAAGCATCAGCATGAATCAGGATTCCATGAAAAGTAAAAGTGAAGTTGCTTAGTTGTGTCCAACTCTTTGCAAACCCCATGGACTGTAGCCTACCAGGCTCCTCTGTCAATGGGATTTTCCAGATAAGAGTACTGGAATGGGTTGCCATTTCCTTCTCCAGGGGATTTTCCCAACCCAGGGATGGAACCCAGGTCTCCAGCATTGCAGACAGATGCCTTACCATCTGAGCCACCAGGGGCTTCCAATGTTCCCAACTGGATGTTCCCAACTGGACCACAGGCAGTCAGGATGGAGATCTTTAGCAGAAAGTTCTTCTTTCAAGAATCCAGACACGGCCTCCAACTTCAGCCTCACAGGTTCCCGTAAGTTTTAAGGTTAGGATTGATGGTCTTTTTCTTCTACTTCTTTGTCACTATTTCAATTTCCTCAGGTTTCCATAACTTATTTAGGTGAAGACTGATGATTTTTTTCTTCTACGTCTATGTCATTATTTGAATTTCCTCTACTATTAGAATGAAAATTTTATAAATCAGTGAACAGGTAAATTGAAAAGGGAAAGAGAACTTCTCTGAAAAGTTATGAAATAGTCATTGTGTTAGGGAACGTATGGATTTTTAAGATGGTTCCCCTAAACCTTCTTCACTGAACGTCAAGTTTTTTAGTTTACCTCCTTTTGGCATTCTGAGCTAACTCAAGTAAAAAAATAATGGTTATGTGTGGGAGAATATACCCTTTTATTGTAACAGAAGAGGCGTGCCTTCTCCTACTGGAAGCCTGATCTGTGTTCTAGAGCCTATTGCTATTCCACTCAATGATGATGACAGCAATCACAGCCACACACGATTGTCTCTTACGTCTTCACTGCTTCCCTTTTCTCAACGCCTCCTCTGCTCTCTGGTCCTGATGTTCACAACTAAACTGCAAAGTGAACTGTTTACACGTTCCCCTTCCATTTCTGCACTTGATATTACATTTTAAATCATTTCAGTGTGGCTTTTGCCCTCCACCCTCCAAGGGAAGTGTTCTGATCAGGGCACCTATGACCCTCGCGCCATTAAATTGCATATAGTTTCCCTTTTGTAACACCAGATACTGGCTGTTTGCCCATTCTCCTGCATGGACCCCGTGGCACCACCCTTTCCTGGCCTCACACCCACCTTCCTGTCTCTTTGTTAGTCTCCTCTGCATCTGCCCTTCATCAGATGGGGTCCTTTCAAAGGTTCTGATTCGGGCTTCTATTCTTTGTCTCTACTTGCTTACTGCATGACTGTAGGCATTCATCAATATCCACTGTCACGCAGACCAGTATCCTGAGGACCAGACACGGATTCGCTTTTCTATTGTGCATCTCCATTTGAACGGCAAACTGTTTGGTACTCAGCTGACATTATTTCCCCTCATTACGGCTCTTTAACTCCCACCCCCTCCATCATGGACCCTAATTCTCCTCCTGCCTTACACTCACAATTTCCCGTCTGCCCAGGGTCAAGGCTGGGACACATTCTTTCATCGTTGGGCTCTCGAGTTCTGCCATGCTGCACAACTTCATCGAGAGACTTTCCCGTAGGTGGGATGGCAGTGGCACCCTCAGATTGCTTAGTGCACAACCCGCGCAACTGTATGGGGTCTGATATTCTCCTTCTCTCTTATCACCGACATTCAATCACCAAGTACGTTTAGCTCTGCTTCTAAAATGGCTCTTGCATCTTTCCATTTCCCCTATCCCATTCCTGGTAGAGTCTGTAAGTCATCTTGATTCTGTCTGTGGCTCTAGCTCTCTGGTTTGTCTCCTGTGCCCATGCTCCCCCTCCAGTCTGCCGTCAGAGGGATATTTATAAAGACAATTATGGAAAGGAAACTCTTTAATGGCTTCCCTTGGCTCTGCAGATGAAAAATAAGCCATCTGGCTCTCAAGTCTTCTGAGCTCAGCCCCTCCTCCCTCATGCTCACCACTCTTCCTCTAGGGACCTGTTTTGGGAACCTTATTCATTTGTCCCAAAGGGGCCAAGTTCTCTAAACCATGGGCCTCTTCCCTGTCCCCTACCCTCTTGCCCACACTCATCCTTCACCCCTGAGCCCCTGGTTCAGGTCTCACCTTAAATATCTCTTTATAGGGAATCACTCCTGGGACCTCAGGCTGGGCCTAGTGGGCTGTCCTTATCACACCATGATTGAGCATCAAGCTGATGAGTTTTGGTTGTCTGTCTCCCCAGAAGATGGGATGGCTTCTTCACTAGCGTACCCCTGACATCTTGTGGGTACTTGAAAAAAATGCTGCTAATTGAATCAGTTCTATTATTCCCTTAGAATATCAAATATACATGATAAAAAGCACAAAAGCATACAATTATTTTACAATGCTATGGTTTTTGATACAAGTTAGATGCTTCAATTGTCTTCTCTCAACTTGATTCTGGAAAGAACAAGTTTCTGAAGAGTAAATAGAAATAAAGCCTCAGAGTTTTAGAAGTTAAATTTAATGACCTCCAAATTGAAATCTGTACCAAAAATAAGTGCTTTCGCTCATGCAGTGAGTGGTGTGACAGCTTTCCTGAGGAAGATAAAGTGGTTTCTTCTTTTTTATTTAAAATGTGCTTCTCACTGAAATCTTGAAGATTTAATTTCCATGTGGGGAAAGGAGAGCTAAACTAATAAGTGAAAAGACTCATTATTTACCAAGTTTGTGAATTTAGCAGAAATAGTCCAGAGACCTAACATTATGGGAAGGCATATGGAGTATTATCCTATGGCCGTATGGTTTTGTTCTGCTCTGCTCTGTTTTTTTTCTGTCCCAAGGGAAAAGTTCATATTTTCCAATTATTTCTTTTTCTCACTTCCCTTCATAAGTTATGCCTGGATTCTATAAATGACCAAATATAAAAATTTGTCCTTGCTGAATACAGGCCCTAAAAGGAAAAAAAAAAGCTTCTATCTTCAAATGTAATGAAATACCTCTAGAATGAAAATGCATTATTAGAACCTCTTGGATATTTTGACATGCAACCATTTGAGCCAACATTGTAACCTATTGTTGCCTGAAATAGCTAAATAGCTAAAAATATTTCCACCCCCCCTTTTTTTTGGCTACTGATGTTATTTTATCTTCTAGATTTTGATAAGAGTTTTTCAGATTCTCAGATTATAGAGAACTTTTTAAATTAAAATCATCCTGTGGGCGGACTCTCCAGTGAAGACTACAAGTTCTTGGAAAGTAGGGACAGTCTCCAGCTGTGTGTTGAGGGTTCAGATATCCCCAAGGGGCATCATTGAGCCTGACGTCCCTCTTCCAGAAGTGTTCTATCCATTCTGTCAGGAAATATATAGATGATACAACTGGAAATCACAAGGAATCCTGAAAAATATTACATAAACTGTATTGCACTGAGTTGAATATATGCTCTAAAACAGCACTGTGCAAAAAAGATACAATGCAAACCAAACAGAAAGTTGAAAAATTCCTAAAACAAGTAAAACAAAATGGAATTAATTTTAATAATAGTGTGAGTGAAAGTCATGTTCGACTCTTTGTGACCCATGTATAGTCCATGGAATTCTCCAGGCCAGAACAGTGGTATGTGTAGCCATTCCCTTCTCTAAGGGATCTTCCCAACCCAGGGATTGAAGCCAGGTTTCACACACTGAATGCAGTTTCTTTACCAGTTGAGCCATCAGGGAAGCCCAATTTTAATAATATGACTTGTTTATTCCTGTATATCCAGAATATTATTATTTTAACATGTAATGATATAAAAATTTTGAATGACACATTTTACATTGTTTTCTTACTAAGTCTTCAAAATCCAGTGTATATTTTTTGCACCTACAGTTCATTTTGACTTAGACCAGTCACACTTGAAATGCTTAACAGCTTCATGTGAATAGTGGCTGGTATATTGGAGAGAACAGATCTGGGCATCCAAAAACAGGGCGTGATTGGACTGGAGCAAACAGAAAAGGCTTTTGGAAGGTGGAGAGTTCTTCTTATCTTATCTTTACTATTGATTTCAACTAGCGAGAAGAATGAGTGGTTTATTTTCAGGGAACTGGTTTGGGGTAGGATAGTGATGGGGCAGGATAGTCGCACAGAGTCAGACACGACTGAAGCGATGCAGCAGCAGCAGCAGCAGCAGCAGCAGCAGCAGTGATGGACACCAGTGGCTTCCCTGGGGGCTCAGAGGGTAAAGCGTCTGCCTGCAATGCAGGAGACCTGGGTTCCATCCCTGGGTCAGGAAGATCCCCTGGAGAAGGAAATGGCAACCCACTCCAGTAATCTTGCTTGGAAAATCCCATGGACGGAGGAGCCTGGTAGGTTACAGTCCATGGGGTCACAGAGTTGGACACAACTGAGCAACTTCTCTTTCTTTCTCTTAGTGGTGAACAAAGACTGCTTGGTATGTTTCACGACCTAAGACAGTAACTTAAGATTCACTTAAGTAACTAAGTGATTCCAACTTAGGTACGGATACAGGAAGCAGAGTCCCCGGAGGGCCTCAGAAAGACAGATGGACTTGAAATTAAAGCTACATGAGATGGTTGCCTAAAGGAGTTACTCTGAATGTGTTTTCCATTTGTGTATGTGCTGAGTCGGTTCAATAGTGTCTGATTCTTTGCTACCCTATGAACTGTAACCCGCTGGGTTCCACTGTCCATGGGATTCTCCAGGCAAGAATACTGGAGTGGGTTGCCATGCTCTTCTCCGGGGGATCTTCCTGACCCAGGTATCAAACTCAGGTCTCCTGAGGCTCCTGACATGCAGGTGCATTCTTTACCACTGAGCTACCAGGGTATCCCTATGTCTATTGGACTCACTATAAAGTTTTTTTCTTTTTTTAATGTGGACCATTTAAAAACTCTTTATTGAATTTGTTACAATATTGATTCTGTTTCATGTTTTGGCTTTTTGGCCAAGGAATCTCCCCGCCTGAGAGAGCTAATTCTTCCTTAAATGTTGATAAGGGGTCCAGGGCCCTTGAGAGAAGAAAGGGATCTGGACCTCTCAAGGAGGAGATAGGGAGGAGTTCTCAAAGAAGAGAAAAGGACAAACATTTTTTTTCTTTAAGCCCAGAGCTGATTATTGCACAACAAAACAACTCATCTTGCTCATCTTGCTTCAAAACAACCCACATTGCAGGCAGATTCTTTACCAACGGGGCCACAAGAGAAGCCCCTCTTGCTCAAGGATATGTTTTTCCTTAAACTCTGTACCAATGATTATATAGCAACAATGTATCCTGCTTGAGGATATGTTTCTCCTTCTTGAGAAACTTTTGACTAATCCTGTCATCTTAAAATGTATATTTTGGGATTGGATCTGGTAAGACCTTTCTATTTTTAGTTCTAATCCCATTATCTTAAAATGTAAATTGTGGGAGTGGGTCTGGTAAGACCTTTACAAACTTGAGATATTCTTTTGATTTACTGTAATAACCAATTGAAAACGTATATAGCTCCTTTACTAAGACTAGCGAGGCGGGCACTCTTCTCCCCTCTTCTGATGTCTGTGTCAGAAGCTATCCCTGTCCCTTTCATACTTTAACAAAACTCTGCTACACAAAAGCTCTTGAGTGATCAAGCCTGGTCCCTGACCCCGAAGCTAAATCTTCTTCGGAGATCATAAATCTGACATTGTTCACTGTAACCTATCATGACCAGGGATTGAACCCACAGCCACTGAACTGGAAGATGAAGTCTTAACTATTGAACCGCTAGGGAAGTCCCAAGAGTCTGTTTTTTGAAAGCAAAACAAAGCTTTTAATTTTAGAACAGCTCATACTGACACAAAAGTTGCAAAGACATTACCCATATAGCTCTCCCCTCACAGAGTCCCTATTATTAACATGTTACATTGACTATTTGTCAAAAACTATTGACTGATATGGATAAAGTATTAGCTAAAGTTGCTACTATATTCAGATTTCCTTAGTTTTTACCTCGTGTCCCATTTTCCTTAGTATTTACCTCTTCCTTAGTTTTTTCCTCGTTCGTGGATTCCATCAGGACAGCACATTACGCTTACTTGTTGTGTTTCCAGGTTTCGCGTGGCTGTGACATCTTCTCAGACTTTTCCTGCTTTTGATGACCGTGGCTGTGTTGAGGACGACTGGACAAGTGTTTGAAAGAATGTCCCTCAGCAGGGGCTTGTCTGATGTTTTCCTCACGAGACGGGGCTACGGGTGTTTTGAGGGAGGAACACAGTGGTTAACTGCTATTCTCACTGCATCACCAGGGTACCTGCTATCGACATGAATTGTCACTGCTGGTGTTAATTTTGCTCACTGGGCTGAGGTAGTTTTGTCAGATTTCTTGACTGGGTAGTTACTTAATTTCCCCCTCTTTCCATTTCGTACTCTTTGGAAGTCACTATTGCGAACACTTATGAAGTTAAAAGCTATGCTTCACCTCCTTAAGGGTGGAGGCTCCATAGAAATTATTTAAAATTATTCTATATGGGAGGATTATCTATTCTTCTCCACCTACTGATTGAGTCAGTCAGACCTTTATTTCAGTATGAGCTTGTGAATATTAATTTTATACTTTTGGTTAAGCCCAGTACTATGTTATTTTGTTCAAATCAGTAGCTCTGGCCAGTGAGACTTCTTTCTGTTGGCTCCTGTCCTTTTGACATAACCCATCATTGTGGGTTCTTTGAATGCTATCATACTTTGGCCAGCTGATGCAAAGAGCTAACTCATTGGAAAAAACCCTGAGGCTGGGAAAGACTGAGAGCAAGAGGAAAAGGGGGCGACAGAGGATGAGATGGTTGGATGGCATCACTGACTCAATGGACACGAGTTTGAGCAAGCCCCAGCAGACAGTGAAGGACAGGGAAGCCTGGCGTGCTGCAGTCCATGGGGTCACAAAGAGTCAGACATGACTGAGCCACTGAACAACAACAAACGAAACACTTTTTGGAACTGCAAGGTACTCCAGACTCATCCTGTACTTCCTGTCCCAGTCAACCAACCAACCATTTCTCCAAAGAGTCCCAGTTTCTTTTATTGGACAATTGTGTTAGAATGTAAATCTGAGTACCAGCTGTACTCATTGCTTTGGGTGTCATTGCTTCCAAACTCCCTCAACTTCCAGAGCAAGAAAATATGTATATTACCAGACAAACGAGTATACACATACCTATGAACATTTCTATGTGTATCTTTTATATTTCAGCTCAGTTCAGTCGCTCAGTCATGTCTGACTCTTTGAGACCCCATGGACTGCAGCACACCAGGCCTCCCTGTCCATCACCAACTCCCGAAGTTTACTCAAACTCATGTCTATTGAGTCGGTGATGCCATCCAATCATCTCATCCTCTGTCGTCCCCTTCTCCTTCCACCTTCAATCTTCCCCAGCATCAGGGTCTTTTCCGATGAGTCAGTTCTTCACATCAGGTGGCCAAAGTATTTGGAGTTTCAGCTTCAGCATCAGTCCTTCCAATGTATATTCAGGACTGATTTCCTTTAGGATGGATTGGTTGGATCTCCTTGCAGTCCAAGGGACTCTCAAGAGTCTTCTCCAACACCACAGTTCAAAAGCATCAATTCTTTGGTGTTCAGCTTTCTTTATAGTCCAACTCTCACATCCATACATGACTACTGGAAAAACCATAACCTTGACTAGATGGACCTTTGTTGGCAAAGTAACGTCTCTGCTTTTTAATATGCTGTCTATGTTGGTCATAACTTTCCTTCTAAGGAGTAAGCATCTTTTAATTTATTCTATATTTACATTAAGTTAAATGTGAGCTCACACTGAAGTCCAAGTCTAACCAACTTCCATAGGGACTATTCCATGCTCCTTCACCTCCTTATCTGTAACCTCCCACTTCAACTGTGAGAAACCAGGCTCTCACCATCTTCCATGTAGTACTTAATTCTTGTATGCCAATAAGCATGTGAGTGGTTTTAGAATTGCTACTTTGTCCCTCTGTAGGAATAACTTGATCAGTTGAGTGCAGTGCTTATGTATATTTCCTTGTGCTTTTCATCTGCAAGAATTCACTCCTTTTCAATGTTACCTCTTTCCTCCCCTCTTTAAGGAGATTGTGACATACGTTTGTAGTATAGTTAGATTCTTTGGCCATATTATCATTTCATCCTGGCATTTTGTGATCTCCTAAATGATTTCTTAAAGTTTCTGTGTATTTCTTAAAGCTTTCATTCTTTGTGTACTAAACGTCTATGGGTTTAAGCAAATGCGTTACATCATTTGTCCACCATTGAGATATACTGAATAGTTATTGCCCTAAAAAGTGTTCTGTGCTCAACCCGTTCAACCCTTCTTGACCTCAGTCTCTTGACAACCACTTATCTGCTTCCCAACTTCATGTTTTTGCCTTTTCCAGCGTATTTTATAAATGGAATCATACAGTGGGTTGACTTTCAGCTGACTTATTTTACTTAACAATATTTATTTAAAATTGATCCATGACTTTACATTATTTCATAGTTTGTTTCTACCTATTGCTGAACACTATTCTGTCGTATGGATATATTCCTGTTTGTTTATCCATTTACCTATTGAAAGACCTTGGTTTCTTGCAGTTTAGGGTAGTTATGAATAATACTGCTATAAATACTCGCATGGAGATTTTGTGTGGACATAAGTTTTCAAGTCAGCCCAGTTTTATGGTAGGACAGTGTTTAAATTGTCAGAAACTACATAGCTCTACCGAAAGGACTGTGTCATTTTACATTTTTACAAGCTTTATCCATGTCAGTAATTGTTGCTGTCATTTTTGTGGATTTTAGCCATTCTAGTGGGTTTCAGGAAGCATTACTACAAAGCTAGTGGAGGTAATGAAATTTCACTAAGCGACTTCAAATAATAAAAGATCATTTGCTAAAGTGGTGCATTCAACATGCTAGGGAATTTGAAAAACTCAGCAGCGGCCACAGAAGTGGAAAAGGTTAGTTTTCATTTCAATCCCAAAGAATGTTCAAACCACTGCATAACTGCATCCATTTCACATGCTAGCAAGGTAATGTTCAAAATCCTCCAAGCTAGGCTTTAGTAGACCTTCCAAATGTACAAGCTGGATTTAGAAAAGGCAGAGGAACCAGAGATCAAATTGCCAACATCTGTTGTTGGATCATAGAAAAAGCAAAAGGATTCCAGAAAAACATCCACTTCTGCTTCGTTGACTAGGCTAAAGCCTTTGACAATGTGGATAACAAAAAACAGTGGAAAATTCTGAAAGAGATGGGAATACCAGACCACCTTACCTGAAAAACGGGTGTGTAGGTCAACAAGCAACAGTTAGAACTGGACATGGAACAACAGACTGGTTTAAAGTTGGGAAAGGAGTACATCAAGGCTGTATATTGTCACCCTGCTTCTTTAACATCTATGCCCAGTACATTGTATGAAATGCTGAGCTGGATGAAGCACAAGCTGGAATCAAGATTGCTGGGAGAAATATCAATAAACTCATATATGCAGATGACACCACCCTAATGGCAGAAAGTGAAGAGAAACTAAAGAGCCTCTTGAGGAAAGTGAAAGAAGAGAGTGGAAAAAGCTGGCTTAAAACTCAACATTCAAAAAACTAAGACCATGGCATCTCGTTTCATCACTTCATGGCAAATAGATGGGGAAAAAAATGGAAACAGTGCCACACTTTATTTTTTTTGGCTCCAGAATCACTGCGGATGGTGACTGCAACCATGAAATTAAAAGACGCTTGCTTTTTGGAAGAAAAACTACTACAAACCTAGACAGTATATTAAAAAGCAGAGACACCACTTTGCCAACAAAGGTCTGTACAGTGAGAGCTTTGATTTTTCCTGTAGTCATGTATGGATGTGAGAGTTGGACCACAAAGAAGGCTAAACACTGAAGAATTGATGCTTTTGAACTGTGGTGTTGGAGAAGACTCTTGCACGTCCTTTGGACAGCAAGGAAATAAAACCAGTCAATCCTAGAGGAAATCAGTCCTGACTATTCATTGGAAAGACTGATGTTGAAGCTGAAACTCCAATAATTTGGCCACCTGATGTGAAGAACTGACTCATTGGAAAAGACCCTGATGCTGGGAAAGATTGAAGGCAGGAGGAGAAGGGGATGACAGAGGATGAGATGGTTGGATGGCATCACCGACTAGATGGACATGAGTTTGAGCAAGCTCCAGGAATTGGTGATGGACAGGGGAGCCTGGCATGCTGCCATCCTTGGAGTTACAGACTTGGACATGACTGAGTTACTGAACAACAATAACAGCAACAAGCTGGATTAAATATTTGAACATAAACAGCAGAAATAGGACACTATTGTGTGCTTCCCAAGTGGCTCAGTGGTAAAAATATATGCCTGGCAATGCAGGCATCACAGGACACCTGGTTTCAATCTGTGGGTCAGGAAGATAGCCTGGAGAAGGAAATGACAGCCCCCTCCAGTGTTCTTGCTTGGAAAATCCCATGGGCAGAAGAGCCCGGTGAGCTACAGTCCATGAGGTTGAATGACTTAGCAACTGATCACGGACACCAGTCACTACTGCAGAAAACAGCTATTTGTCCTTTTCAGAAATTTGTCTTCAATTGTTATTTAGTCAATAATTCATGTCTGACTCTTTGTGACCCCATGGACTGTATCCTGCCGAGTTCCTCTGCCGTGGAATTTCCCGGGCAAGAATACTGGAGTGGGTTGCCATGCCCTTCTCCAGGGGATCTTCCTGATCCAGGGATCAAATCCACCTCGACACCTCCTGGATTGGCAGGCAGATTCCTTACCTTTGAGTCATCAGGGAAGCCAGTCCTCAATGTGAAGTCAGAACAATTTCCCATAGTGATCATTTGATAGTAAAAATATTAGTATTTTGTATTTGTTTCTTTGATTAAAGTCATCAGAAGTATTTCAATAACTACCAGATAAAGTTTAAGATTGTTAGCCTATTTTTCCCTGATGAAATATAGTCATGCTTTGTAAATATCTCCTTCTTCCCCGCCTCTCTTCATTTGGGGAGGAGTCAGTTGCTCTGATCCAGTCATATTTAATACATGTTGAGCATTTATTGCACTTATAAATCTCAAATTAACTTTCCTTTAAATCCTTCTTTGTTACCTGACCAAGATACTCTCTTGGGGCAAACTATGCCCTCCAAAACTTTATTCCTGCACTGAGTGAAATGCCCACAGCAGCCAGATACATGCTTTTAATTACATGAATTGATTAATAACTACCATTGGCATATAATAATTTTTTCTCACTCTCTTACAGCCTGCCTTGGATGAACTATGACAATCAACTATATAACTGTAACTCAGATATATGAAATAAAAGTTCATTTCTGCTTCTCAGTTATCAGGGACTGTTAAGCACCTCACTAAGGAAAGGCAAGTGAAATATTCTGAAATAAATACAGTTTAATAATGTAATTTAAAAAATAAATAACCCTATAATTAAATGGACCTCATAATATACTATATATCATTAAAATTTTTTTTACAATATGATTGAAACCATGACATATGCCCAATTGCAAAGTATTTTGATTTCTTTTGTTCTCGAATGGATTGATCACACAGATTTTATTTATTAATACTTTGAACACAGTACATTATACCCCTGCCTTATTTTTATTTTGGTCAGAGATGATTTTTTAGAATTTTGCTTATTTTTGAAACAAAGACATGCAAAGATAAATATTAGTGGTTCTGTTTGTACTGCAAAAAATGTACATAGCAAATGGGAATGCATTTGAAATACAAAATGGAAAAGGCAAGTTAGTCATTTAGTAGCCCAGCAGTTCTTACAAATAGAAACTTAACTTCTGGCACAAGGGGGCTTAACTAGCTTTACCATGGCCACACGGTAAGTCTTCTGAGACGGTCTAAAGGCAATCTTTGATTTAATTGCACAATGATTGGTTAATGAAAAAACTCAAAGGGCTAAACGTTATCCACCAAGTCTTATTTTCCTACAACTAAATTTCTCTTGTAAAAAACAAAACAAAAGAAAAACCAAAATTCAGCCAAGTAAACTTAAAGATCTAATTGGCTCTATTCAACAGTTCATGAATTGGATAATGTCACATCTAGCAAACAAAAAGGAGCTCCTCCAAGGAGCTGTACAGAGCGGAAGGCTTTTACAGAAATGGGGTGCTACAAAAAGGTTATTAGCAAAAGAACAGAAAGTATTATTTCAGGCAAGATTACCTCACTACTGCAATCCAGAAAATTCCAGACTGGTATAAAATTTCACTCGTGGAGAGACTGACACTCCACAAGTTAGGTGTTCAGTTTGAGTGAGGTTTAGTAAAAGTGACTCTATTTTGGCTTTGTTTCTTTTTAACACTTTCCAGCAACAGGTCATTTAACGGAGGTGAGTGAGAGAAGTCCACTTGTTTAGCAAGCTTCAGAACACACTTCATTGTGATGCCAATTCTTGGCTTTCTGTACACTGATGCTGAAATGAGATATGGAGACAGAATTATGGAGGAGAAAGAAACAGTGGCTTTATCCCCTTGCCAGGCAAAGAGGGAACACAGTAGGCTAGTGCCTCAGGGACTGTGCCTCCCTCCCTGGGAATAGAGTGGTGGTGGTGGTTTAGTCCCTAGGTCGTGTCTGACTCTTGCGATCTGTGGACTGTAGCCCACCAGGCTCCTCTGTCCATGGGGTTCTCCAGGAAAGAATGCTGGAGTGGGTTGCCATTTCCTTCTCCAGGGGATCTTCCCGACCCAGGAATCAAACACGGCTCTTTTGCATTGCAGGCAGATGATTTACCACCTGTGTTCAAGGGTAGGTGATAAGGATCAAGGCAGTGACGGGCTTCCATTCTTCTGACGGGTTGGCGGTGAAGTAATGGAGTCAGCATCATCAACCCTCAGGTTCCAATTGGTCTGCTGGGGTCTATGTGCTTGTGGGCACCATACCATCTTTAATTGTTACCTTCTCTCACCTAGACGGGGTTTTGGTATCTGCAAAACAGCTCTAAGATATCTCAGTGTGTGTCAGTTGATGGGGAACCAGGACCTTGCCCCAAGGCTGAACTATTGTTTTCCTTAACTGTCTCTCCCTAGTCTAGCATCCTTTCCCTTCCCTAATTAAAAACTGCTTGAATCTGCAGGGAAGGTGCTGCTGCTGTTGCTAAGTTGCTTCAGTCGTGTCCGACTCTGTGCGACCCCATAGACGGCAGCCCACCAGGCTCCCCCGTCCCTGGGATTCTCCAGGCAAGAACACTGGAGTGGGTTGCCATTTCCTTCTCCAATGCATGAAAGTGAAAAGTGAAAGTGAAGTCACTCAGTCGTGTCCGACTCCTAGCGACTGCATGGACTGCAATCTACCAGGCTCCTCTGTCCATGGGGTTTTCCAGGCAAGAGCACTGGAGGGGGGTGCCATTGCCTTCTCCAAACCAAAGAAATTCAGGACACAGAAAGGCTTTGTGCCCGGGAGCCCCAGAGGGCCCTGCTCAGTATCTCACTGTTGCAAGATCCACCCTTGCTACTGGGAAAGAAAACAAGTCACAGGAGACAGCTAAGGTGAAGGTGGAATGGAAAGTACAACTGAGCATCTAATTCCCTTTTCATGCCAATTTCCTGTAAAGGTTTTCTTTCCTACGGAGATGCCCTGAAAGTTAACCTTGAGCATGGCATTAGAAATTTCAAGGAAGCGCGTCTTGGCCCTTTAATTGGAGTGGGCTAAAGGGCCAGGCTGATGGGTTAAAAGGTCATTTTAGCCAATATGAGTTGTGGGGTCTTTTCTCAGCAAGTTGTGATCAATAATTCTGCTGGACCCCAAAGGGGAGCTTGTAGAAACTTAGAACAGGCAGGGCAGAATAAGTTAAGAGGACTCAAAAGGAATGGCATTACCACAGTCATGAAACTGTGAGCCTGGAAATTTCATTTCCACACCGAATCAGCTAGTTTATTTATTCCTTGAACCATATGCTCATTTCTTAGCTGAAATATCCTGTGAGCGGTTGTCAAGAACTAAGATTTGCAAAATTCGTTTATTTTTGCTTTTCTTTCTTGGCTCAAATTAGAAGCATATACTCATCACCTCTGCCTGTGACTAGTTTAGCGTGAGCTGTTTGCCTCATTTTACTCAGAGCAGAGCAGTCAAAACGCTATCGCTTCAAAGTTGACCTGCAAAAAACTATGGCATGCACAACTTCTTTTATTAATTGTGTTTCCTTGCAAACTAGCAAATGAACTCAATTAACTGAAATAGGGCCATGCATCTTAGTCCTGTAATTAGTGCAGCCTTCATTCAGGTAGGAGTTTACTGATGGTGCCATTAAGCCGCGGAAGCCGCATGAAGAGGTGTCGAGTCCCAGCATTTATGTCTGAGTAGGGACTGATAATGGGATCCAGGACTTTTTCTCTCTAGAGTTATGTCTTTAATGGGGCCACGGCTGCAGCTAAGAATGAATCATTACCATCTGAAGACAGCCCCCAGCAGGGTCCATAAAGGTCTGGAGGAGCTGGGACAGAAATTGCCCCTGGGTCAGCCCAACATTATTACCAGGTGCTTTCTTGTATCAGGGATGGATCAGGAGCAATGAAGGTCACCAGAAACCTAGAAGTCATTTAGAGCCTTTATGAAGGTAGGAAGGGGCAGGGCCATATCCTGGCCCAAAGTGGGTACTGAGGGTTGAGATGATCTTTGAAGAAAGCTGGAACTCGGATGACACAATACACAGACAGGAGTTATCTCTGCTTTATAGTGCAGGGGCCGAGAAGAAAGGGAAGACAAAGGCATTATATCATGTAGCAAGCTCACTCCTTTCTCTCTAGGGATAGACATTTATCTGTGTATACATACAGTCACACATTATACATGTAAATAGATATAGACATTTGAATATCAGTTCAGTTCAGTCGCTCAGTTGTGTCCAACTCTTTGCGACCCAGTAGACTGCAGCACGCCAGGCTTCCCTGTCCATCATCAATGACTGGAGCTTGCTCAAACTCATGTCCATTGAGTCGATGATGCCTAGACAGACCTTTGCTGGCAAAGTAATGTCTCTGGCTTTCAATATGCTTTATAGGTTGGTCGTAACTTTTCTTCCAAGGAACAAGCGCCTTTTAATTTCATGGCAGCAGTCACCATCTGGAGTGATTTTGGAGTCCAAAAAAAATAAAGTCTCTCACTGTTTCCATTGTTTCCCCATCTATTTGCCATGAAGTGATGGGACCAGATGCCATGATCTTTGTTTTCTGAGTGTTGAGTTTTAAGCCAACTTTCTCACTCTCCTCTTTCACTTTCGTCAAGAGATTCTTCAGTTCTTCTTCAATTTCTGCCATAAGGTTGGTGTCATCTGCATATCTGAGGTTATTGATATTTCTTCCAGAAATCTTGATTCCAGCTAGTGCTTCTTCCAGCTGGGCATGTCTCATGATGTACTCCACATATAAGTTAAATAAGCAGGGTGACAATATACAACACTGACGTATTCCTTTCCCTATTTGGAACAAATCTGTTGCTCCATGTCCAGTACTAACTGTTGCTTCCTGACCTGCATACAGATGTCTCAAAAGGCAGGTCAAGTGGTTTGGTATTCCCATCTCTTGAAGAATTTTCCAGACTTTATTGTGATCCATACAGTCAAAGGCTTTGGTGTAGTCAATAAAGCAGAAATAGGTATTTTTCTGGAACTCTCTTGCTTTTTTGATGATCCAGTGAATGTTGGCACTTTGATCTCTGGTTCCTCTGCCTTTTCTAAATCCAGCTTGAATATCTGGAAGTTCACGTTTCACATACTGTTGAAGCCTGGCTTGGAGAATTTTAAGCATTACTTTGCTAGTGTGTGAGATGAGTGCAATTGTGCAGTAGTTTGAACATTCTTTGGCATTGCCTTTCTTTGGGATTGGAATGAAAACTGAATTTTCCAGTCCTGTGGCCACTGCTGAGTTTTCCAAATTTGCTGGCATATTGAGTGCAGCACTTTCACAGCATCATCTTTCAGGATTTGAAATAGCTCCACTGGAATTCCATCACCTCCACTAGCTTTGTTCCTAGTGATGCTTCCTAAGGCCCACTTGACTTCACATTCCAGGATGTCTGGCTCTAGGTGAGTGATCACACCATCGTGGTTATCTGGGTCGTGAAGATCTTTTTTGTACAGTTCTTCTGTGTATTCTTGCCACCTCTTCTTAATATCTTCTGCTTCTGTTAGGTTCATATATGCGCATGTGTGTGTGCTCAGTTGCTTCTGTCGTGTCTGACCCTTTGTGATCCCATGGAGTGTAACCCTCCAGGCTCCTCTGTCTGTGGGATTCTCCAGACAAAAATACTGGGGTGGGTTGCCATGCCCTCCTCCAGGGAGTCTTCTCTACCCAAGAATCAAACCCAAATCTCCTGCATCTCCTGAATTGCAGGCAGAATCTTCACTGTTAAGCCACCAGGGAAATCTACACACACACACACACACACACACACACACACACACATGATTATTTATTTATTCAGTTCTTACAGAAACCCTATGAGATAAGCATTTAAATTATTTTATTTAAATCGAGGCTTAGATTGTTGCTCTAACTTGTGCAAGATTTCACAGATACTAAGTGGCAGTATGAGAATTAAATCTATCTATCCATCCTCATCTATTATTCCATTGTTCGTGTCTGTCTTGTTTCCACAGTCTAGAGCAATGCACAGACTGGGTCCACAATAAATGTGCTCACCCAGCTACACTCTGCCAATCCCTACACCCATATTCTTTCTACCATGTCCTTGGGCCTCACAGGGAGGAATTGCTCCCAACCTTTCTGCCCATGTTTCTCATTCTAATGAGAGAATTTTTATCTAAAGATGGGAAGTAATAGGGCTGCCATGTACCTACGCCAGAAAAGAAAAGGATCTGCCTAAATAAACTCTTATTTGTGAACACTGCTGATCTTGATCTTGAATGAGCAGAACTCGTGAGAAAGATGGGCAACAGAAGACTGTAATACGGAAGTGTGTGATATATGGGGTGCTGAAGATATATGGTCCCCAGAAAAATGTGATATAAAACTCAAGAGTTAGCATAAATTAATTCCTCTGTATGACTAGTAGTCCACCTGACCTTGAAAAGGCAAGGACTAGTGAGAATGATATACAGGAGAGATGATTCACAATGCTGGTTTGCAAAAACTATGTTATGGTTCAGTCATTCATTCAGTCCACACACTTACTGACCACACCACGTGGGTGCCATCCTATTGGGTGCCGGTGACAGGAGAATGAAAAACAGCCTCCCTTCCTTCCAGAAGCTTCCATCCTAGAGGCTCCCATGTCTGTCTGTTTCAGCACAGCCAACATTCCTGTGTCACACTTGGGTGATGCCAGTAAAAGTCTGATACTTAAAAACTTTTTCAGGACTCGCCCCAGCTGACTCTTGATTTGAGGCTTTTCACTCTATTATTCATATTAGAATTTAAACTGTAGCAGCTTTCCAAACATTGGTGTCTTTACATGTATTATTCTGTTATTAATAATGTCCCCATTTTATAGATGAAGAAACAGAGGCTCAGGAATAGCTAGCATGGTCTAAAGCACTATGGTTAAACGTGTGATCTGTGGAGTTTGTCTGCCTGGATTTAAACATAACTGAACACTTTCTCCTTGGAAGGAAAACTATGAGAAACCGAGACAGCATATTAGAAAGCAGAGACATCACTTTGCCGGCAAAGGTCCGTATAGTCAAAGTTTGGTTTTTCCAGTAGTCATGTGTGGAAGTGAGAGTTGGACCATAAAGAAGGCTAAAAGCTGAAGAATTGATGCTTTTGAACTGTGGTGTTGGAGAAGACTCTTGAGAGCCCCTTGGACTGCAAGGAGATCAAACCAGTCCATCCTAAAGGATATCAATTCTGAATATTCATTGGAAGGACTGATGCTGAAGCTGAAGCTCCAATAATTTGGCCACCTGATGCAGAGAAGTGACTCATTTGTAAAGACCCTGATGCTGGGAAAGGTTGAAAGCAGGAGGAGGAGACAACAGAGGATGAGATGGTTGGATGGCATCGCTGACTCGGTGGACATGAGTTTGAGCAAGCTCTGGGAGATGGTGATGCTCTGGAAAGCCTGGGATGTTGCAATCCACAGGGTCACAAAGAGTTGGACACGACCGAGCAACTGAACAGCAACAACACTTACAAATGTGGGATTTCGGGAAAATGAACATTTTCACACCTCAGATTCTTTGTTTCTAAAATAGTTCTAATATTGGCAAATATGTTAAAGACTTGGTATAAGAAGTAAGGGCTTCCTGGGGCACAGTGGTAAGGAATCCACCTGCCAATGAAGGAGATATAAGAGACTCAAGCTTGCTCCTTGGGTCAGGAAGATCCCCCAGAGAAGGAGATGGCAACTCACTACAGTATTCTTGCCTGGAAAATTCCATGGACAGAGGAGTCTGGTGGGCTACACTCCACGGGGTGGCATGCAGTCAGACATGACTGAGAGATTGAGCAAACACACACCTAAGAAGTAAATAAGTTAATACATATACCATGCTTAGAACAGTATCTTGAATACAGTAGTTCTACTGGGCTGAATGCCCCCCTCCCCAAATAGGTTCAAGTCCTAACCCCCATAATGTATGGAGGTTAATTTATTTGGAAGAAGGATTTTTGTTTGTTTGTTTTCAGATATAATTATGTTAAGGATCTCCAGGTAAGGTCATCCTGGATTTAGGGTGGTCCTCAAATCCCATGATTTGTGTCTGACTCTTTTCCACGCCATGGACTGTAGTCCACCAGGCTCTTCTGTCCATGGAATT
Organism: Oryx dammah; assembly: GCF_014754425.2. Classification (NCBI taxonomy): domain Eukaryota; kingdom Metazoa; phylum Chordata; class Mammalia; order Artiodactyla; family Bovidae; genus Oryx; species Oryx dammah. The sequence goes on from NW_024070204.1 coordinate 6,793,493, forward strand.
TTCCAGTCAAGCATACTGGAGTAGATTGCCATTTCCTCCTTCAGGGGATCTTCTTGACCCAGGGATCGAACCCGCCTCTCTGATGCCTCCTGCACTGACAGGTAGGTTCTTCACCACTGAGCCACCTGGGAAGCCCAAATCCCATGATAGATGTCCTTACAAAAAGAAGCTACAAATGGACTTACCAAGAAGAAGGTCATATGAGGATGGAGATGGAGACTGGAGGGATGCAGCTGTGAGCCAAGGAATATCGAAGATCACCAGCGATGCTGAAACCTCAGCCTCCGTGCATCAGGGCTGAATTGAATTTCAGAGACAGAGTTTTGGGTGAAGTATAGTTGCATTGTTTTGCCAAATAAAGAGGGAAACAGCCGGGCCTGTACCCTGAGAAACTGTTAAGTTCCAACCTTGGAGGATTTGGTGAGGAGTGAAATAGCAATGGTTCAGGGTGGGGGTGCTGCTGTGATAAGGATCACGGTGTGTGCAGGGCCTGCATTCCTTTAATCTGGCCTCAGGTGGTTTCTCCTGATAACTTCTTGAAGTTATCAAAATCTGATCTTCCCTGGAATGAAGGATTCTCAGTTCAGTTCAGTCACTCAGTCCTGTCCGACTCTTTGCGACCCCATGAACTGCAGCACGCCAGGCCTCCCTGTCCATCACCATCTGCTGGAGTTCACTCAGACTCACGTCCATTGAGTCAGTGATGCCATCCAGCCATCTCATCCTCGGTCGTCCCCTTCTCCTCCTGCCCCCAATCCCTCCCAGCATCAGAGTCTTTTCCAATGAGTCAACTCTTCTCATGAGGTGGCCAAAGTACTGGAGCTTCAGCTTTAGCATCATTCCTTCTAAAGAAATCCCAGGGATGATCTCCTTCAGAATGGACTGGTTGGATCTCCTTGCAGTCCAAGGGACTCTCAAGAGTCTTCTCCAACACCACAGTTCAAAAGCATCAATTCTTCAGTGCTCAGCCTTCTTCACAGTCCAACTCTCACATCCATACATGACCAATGGAAAAACCATAGCCTCATGGAAAAGAAATGCAAAAAAGCAAAATGGCTGTCTGGGGAGGCCTTACAAATTGCTGTGAAAAGAAGAGGAGCAAAAAGCGAAGGAGAAAAGGAAAGATATAAGCATCTGAATGCAGAGTTTCAAAGACTAGCAAGAAGAGATAAGAAAGCCTTCTTCAGCGATCAATGCAAAGAAATAGAGGAAAAGAACAGAATGGGAAAGACTAGAGATCTCTTCAAGAAAATTAGAGATACCAAGGGAACATTTCATGCAAAGATGGGCTCGATAAAGGACAGAAATGGTCTGGACCTAACAGAAGCAGAAGATATTAAGAAGAGGTGGCAAGAATACACAGAAGAACTGTACAAAAAAATCTTCATGACCCAGATAATCATGATGATGTGATCACTAATCTAGAGCCAGACATCTTAGAATGTGAAGTGAAGTGGGCCTTAGAAAGCATCACTACGAACAAAGCTAGTAGAGGTGATGGAATTCCAGTGGAGCCATTTCAAATCCTGAAAGATGATGCTGTGAAAGTGCTGCACTCAATATGCCAGCAAATTTGGAAAACTCAGCAGTGGCCACAGGACTGGAAAATTCAGTTTTCATTCCAATCCCAAAGAAAGGCAATGCCAAAGAATGCTTAAACTACTGCACAATTGCACTCATTTCACATGCTAGTAAAGTAATGCTCAAAATTCTCCAAGCCAGGCTTCAGCAATATGTGAACCATGAACTCCCTGATGTTCAAGCTGGTTTTAGAAAAGGCAGAGGAACCAGAGATCACATTGCCAACATCTGCTGGATCATGGAAAAAGCAAGAGAGTTCCAGAAAAACATCTATTTCTGCTTTATTGACTATGCCAAAGCCTTTGACTGTGTGGATCACAAAAAACTGTTGAAAATTCTGAGAGAGATGGGAATACCAGACCACCTGACCTGCCTCTTGAGAAATCTGTATGCAGGCCAGGAAGCAACAGTTAGAACTGGACATGGAACAGCAGACTGGTTCCAAATAGGAAAAGGAGTGCATCAAGGCTGTATATTGTCACTCTGCTTATTTAACTTATATGCAGAGTACATCATGAGAAACGCTGGACTGGAAGAAGCACAAGCTGGAATCAAGATTGCCAGGAGAAATATCAATAACCTCAGATATGCAGATGACACCACCCTTATGGCACAAAGTGAAGAGGAACTAAAAAGCCTCTTGATGAAAGTGAAAGAGGAGAGCGAAAAAGTTGGCTTAAAGCTCAACATTCAGAAAACAAAGATCATGGCATCCGGTCCCATCACTTTATGGGAAATAGATGGGGAAACAGTGGAAACAGTGCAGACTTTATTTTTTTGGGCTCCAAAATCACTGCAGATGGTGACTGCAGCCATGAAATTAAAAGACGCTTACTCCTTGGAAGAAAAGTTATGACCAACCTAGACAGCATATTCAAAAGCAGAGACATTACTGTGCCGACTAAGGTCCGTCTAGTCAAGGCTATGGTTTTTCCTGTGGTCATGTACGGATGTGAGAGTTGGACTGTGAAGAAGGCTGAGCACTGAAGAATTGATGCTTTTGAACAGTGGTGTTGGAGAAGACTCTTGAGAGTCCCTTGGACTGCAAGGAGATCCAACCAGTCCATTCTGAAGGAGATCAACCCTGGGATTTCTTTGGAAGGAATGATGCTAAAGCTGAAGCTCCAGTAGTTTGGCCACCTCATGTGAAGAGTTGACTCATTGGAAAAGACTCATGCTGGGAGGGATTGGGGGCAGGAGGAGAAGGGAACGACCGAGGATGAGATGGCTGGATAGCATCACGGACTCGATGGACCTGAGTCTGAGTGAACTCCGGGAGTTGGTGATAGACAGGGAGGCTTGGCGTGCTACGATTCATAGGGTAGCAAATAGTCGGACATGACTGAGTGACTGAACTGAACTGAACTGACTAGATGGACCTTAGTCGGCAAAGTAATATCTCTGCTTTTCAATATGCTATCTAGGTTGGTCATAACTTTTCTTCCAAGGAGTAAGCGTCTTTTAATTTCATGGCTGCAGTCACCATCTGCAGTGATTTTGGAGACCCCAAAAATAAAGTCTGACAATGTTTCCACTGTTTCCCCATCTATTTCCCATAAAGTGATGGGACTGTATGCCATGATCTTCGTTTTCTAAATGTTGAACTTTAAGGCAACTTTTTCGCTCTCCTCTTTCCCTTTCATCAAGAGGCTTTTTAGCTCCTCTTCACTTTCTGCCATAAGGGTGGTGTCATCTGCATATGTGAGGTTATTGATATTTCTCCTGGCAATCTTGATTCCAGCTTGTGCTTCTTCCAGTCCAGCGTTTCTTATGATGTACTCTGCATATAAGTTAAATAAGCAGAGTGACAATATACAGCCTTGATGCACTCCTTTTCCTATTTGGAACCAGTCTGCTGTTCCATGTCCGGTTCTAACTGTTGCTTCCTGACGTGCATACAGACTTCTCAAGAGGCAGGTCAGGTGGTCTGGTATTCCCATCTCTCTCAGAATTTTCAACAGTTTTTTGTGATCCACACAGTCAAAGGCTTTGGCATAGTCAATAAAGCAGAAATAGATGTTTTTCTGGAACTCTCTTGCTTTTTCCATGATCCAGCAGATGTTGGCAATTTGATCTCTGGTTCCTCTGCCTTTTCTAAAACCAGCTTGAACATCAGGGAGTTCATGGTTCACATATTGCTGAAGCCTGGCTTGGAGAATTTTGAGCATTACTTTATAGCATGTGAGATGAATGCAATTGTTCGGTAATTTGAGCATTCTTTGGCATTGCCTTTCTTTAGAATTGGAATGAAAACTGAACTTTTCCAGTCCTGTGGCCACTGCCGAGTTTTCCAAATTTGCTGGCATATTGAGTGCAGCACTTTCACAGCATCATCTTTCAGGATTTGAAATGGTTCCACTGGAATTCCATCACCTCCACTAGCTTTGTTCATAGTGATGCTTTCTAACGCCCTCTTGACTTCACATTTCAGGATGTCTGGCTCTAGGTGAGTGATCACACCATCGTGATTATTTGGGTCATGAAGATCATTTTTGTACAGTTCTTCCGTGTATTCTTGCCACCTCTTCTTAATATCTTCTGCTTCTGTTAGGTCCAGACCATTTCTGTCCTTTATCGAGCCCATCTTTGCATGAAATGTTCCCTTGGTATCTCTAATCTTCTTGAAGAGATCTCTAGTCTTTCCCATTCTATTGTTTTCCTCTATTTCTTTGATTGATCGCTGAAGTCTTTCTTATCTCTTCTTGCTAGTCTTTGAAACTCTGCATTCAGATGCTTATATCTTTCCTTTTCTTCTTCGCTTTTTGCCTCTCTTCATTTCACAGCAATTTGTAAGGCCTCCCCAGACAGCCATTTTGCTTTTTTGCATTTATTTTCCATGGGGATGGTCTTGATCCCTGTCTCCTGTACAATGTCACGAACCTCCTTCCAGAGTTCATCAGGCACTCTATCTATCAGATCTAGGCCCTTAAATCTATTTCTCACTTCCACTGTGTAATCATAAGGGATTTGATATAGGTCATACCTGAATGGTCTAGCGGTTTTCCCTACTTTCTTCAATTTAAGTCTGAATTTGGCAATAAAGAGTTCATGATCTAAGCCACAGTCAGCTCCTGGTCTTGTTTTTGCTGACTGTATAGAGCTTCTCCATCTTTGACTGCAGAGAATATAATCCATCTGATTTTGGTGTTGATCATCTGGTGATGTCTACGTGTAGAGTCTTCTCTTGTGCTGTTGGAAGAGGGTGTTTGCTATGACCAGTGCATTTTCTTGGCAAAACTCTATTAGTCTTTGCCCTGCTTCATTCCGCATTCCAAGGCCAAATGTGCTTGTTACTCCAGGTGTTTCTTGACTTCCTACTTTTGCATTCCAGACCCCTATAATGAAAAGGACATCTTTTTGGGTGTTAGTTCTACAAGGTCTTCTAGGTCTTCATAGAACTGTTCAATTTCAGCTTCTTCAGCATTACTGGTTGGGGCATAGACTTGGATAACTGTGATATTGAATGGTTTGCCTTGGAAATGAACAGAATCATTCTGTTGTTTTTGAGATTGCATCCAAGTACTGCATTTAGGACTCTTTTGCTGACCATGATGGCTACTCCATTTCTTCTGAGGGATTCCTGCCCGCAGTAGTGGATATAATGGTCATCTGAGTTAAATTCACCCATTCCAGTCCATTTTAGTTTGCTGATTCCTAGAATGTCGACGTTCACTCTTGCCATCTCTTGTTTGACCACTTCCAATTTGCCTTGATTCATGGACCTGACATTCTAGGTTCCTACGCAATATTGCTCTTTACAGCATCGGACTTTGTTTCTATTACCAGTCACATCCACAGCTGGGTATTGTTTTTGCTTTGGCTCCATCCCTTCTTTCTTTCTGGAGTTATTTCTCCACTGATCTCCAGTAGCATATTGGACACCTACTGACCTGGGGAGTTCCTCATTCAGTATCCTATTATTTTGCCTTTTCATACTGTTCATGAAGAGTATGAAGGATTCTAACACCTTGTATTTTTCGAGGGTTTTAGTTTTAGTGTTGCAAAGAGCTGGACTTGACTGAGCCACTTCACTTTCACTTTAGTTTTATAAAGAGCTCAAAGATGCATATCCCTTGAGGTGAAACTGGGATCTGGATGCTAGTGCTTCTTGGCTGCTCCTCCCTTGTTGTGCAATCCCCTCCCCTTCCTGAATTAGCAGTTGTTTGAAAGGCTTCCTGCCCAGGAGGCCCATAGGGTCCTGCTAGGCTTCACCAGATATCAACCGAGAGATTCTCCCTCAGAACCTCTGGGAGGAGCCAGCCCTGCTGACACACTGCCTGCAGACGTCTGTCTCCAGAGCTGTGAGGGAATCCACTGCTGCTGTTTGGAGTCACCAGTTCAGTTCAGTCGCTCGTTGTGTCTGACTCTTTGTGACCCATGGACTGCAGCATGCCAGGTTGCCCTGTTCATCACCTACTCCCAGAGTTTGCTCAGACTCATGTCCATTGAGTCAGTGATGCCATCCAACCATCTCATCCTCTGTCATCCCCTTCTCCTCCCGCCTGCACTCTTTCCCAGCATCAGGGTTTTTTCCAATGAGTCAGTTCTTGGCATCAGGAGGCCAAAGTATTGGAGTTTCAGCTTCAGCATTAGTCCTTCCAGTGAACATTCAGGAGCTGTTCAGGCAGATCATAGATAGAAACTACGCTGAGTGTAATGCCGACTAAATGCAACGTGTACACTGCTTCCTGCAGCGATTGGACGGTGTTTCGGAGGAAGAAGACAGAAAGATGTGCTGGGAAGTTTCCATCTGAAACCGATGAAACTGCAAAGGGCTCTCCAGGCAGAGGGTCTTTTCAAAATACGGAATCATTGGGGTAAAATTCTGATTTCCTGTACTGTTACAGCGTGTGATATATGTACATTTACATCGTTCCTTTGATCTCTGTTTTAAACCATTATATAAAATCATGAGGAATAATTTCAAAGTCCCACACACGTTTATATAGAAATCAGTCCTTTTAAAGTTTAAATATTTTAGGAAAATGTTTCCTCCGATGTATCAACATGTAAAATACACAAAGCGTTAAGGAGAATTAATCTCCAACTTCTGCTCATGGTGAAGAAAGCAGGCACAAATAATCCTGGTGTGCCAACTGATCCCAGACTCTCTGGCTTAGTCATTACTTACAGAGCAGTTGAGGAGGTACGTAGGTGCAGAGAACTCCAACTTGTTCCTCCAAGTGGGAGAGATGGAACAACTGGACCCTAGCTTTGTTCACTTTAACAAATCTTTCAGGAAGCTCTTCTGGAAAAAAGAAAATGAGATAAGGCAGATGAGTCTGCAAAAGTAATGAACATTGGAAATTGTACCCACAGGTGGAAATATACAAAACTGTTAAAATGCTACTTACATTTTAAAAAAGATAATGATTTGTTTAAACCAAAAAGTAACAGAGTATAACATAGAGTTTAGATATGTAGGCAAAATAACATAAAGGAATAAAGGGTGGGAGGAGAGAGACAAAAGCATGGTACTGTGAGGTTTTAGCCATAAAAATATAACCTGAAGGGTGCCTGTGATATCTACCAAATACCCACTAAGATAACAAAGCAAAGAAGATAGTAAAAAGCAGAAAAAAAGAATAGATAGGACAAACAGAAAGCAAATAGCAAGATGATGACATAAATATATCATTATATATCATTAATCACATTAAATATAAGTAGTCTAAACATCTGAATTAAAAGGGAAAGATTGCCAGAGTGGTTAAAAATGTAAGACCCTAGATGTCCATCAGCAGATGAGTGGATAAGAAAGCTGTGGTACATATACACAGTGGACTATTACTCAGCCATTGAAAAGAATACATTTGAATCAGTTCTAATGAGGTGGATGAAACTGGAGCCGATTATACAGAGTGAAGTAAGCCAGAAAGAAAAACACCAATACAGTATACTAACACATATATATGGAATTTAGAAAGATGGTAATGATAACCCTGTATGTGAGACAGCAAAAGAGACACAGATGTATAGAACGGACTTTTGGACTCTGAGGGAGAGGGAGAGGGTGGGATGAGTTGGAAGAATGGCATTGAAACATGTATACTATCATTTAAGAAACGAATCGCCAGTCTATGTTCAATACAGGATACAGGATGCTTGGGGCTGATGCACAGGGATGATCCAGAGAGATGATATGGGGTGGGAGGTGGGAGGGGGGTTCAGGATTGGGAACTCATGTACACCCGTGGTGGATTCATGTCAATGTATGGCAAAAGCAATACAGTATTGTAAAGTAAAATAAAGTAAAAATAAAAATTAAAAAAAAAGTAAGCCCCAACTAGTGTGTTGCTTGTAACAAATATAAACAAAGTGACTCAAATAAATGGAAAAGAAAATGAAAATTATATACCATGCTAACGAATCCAAGGAAAGCTGGGATGGCTATATTGATTCTATTTAACAGACAAAGCGGTTTTCAGAGAAAAGAATATTTCCAGGGGTAAAGGAAGTCAGTTTTCAATGATAGGGGAGTCAATGCATCAGGCAAGCAGAATAGTATTCAGCATTAAAAAAAAATCATTTTATGCTTCAGATAGTAATGCACTCCGCCGCCCACCCCCACCCCTGCCCACCACTGCTGTATGTATTTGGTCAGATTTCAGATTTCACAGAGCAAATTCTTCCAGGCTCCTTCTACAGGGTGTATTTTGCATGACTGCTGAACTTCCAGGGCTGAGCAGAAAAAGGAGACCGTTGAGATCAGCGTTCAGCTCACATACTTTAAAATTATTTCCCGGGTTTTAGAAACATACCCTGCCTTCACATATACCCCCTCTCTTTCGCCTTGACTGAGAAGGGCAGCCTCTTAACTCATGGATTTTGAGAGGGGTCTCTGGGGATCTCTGTGCTTCTTAAATGGCTTTTAATTAATCCTCCTTATTTATATCCCAGCAGCACTGTCAGTGTTTAATTAGGGGAGCAGAAACACCGTGAGCTATGGGATAAGGCAGTTATTATAGAAATCGGCCTTGACACAGTTAGAAGATAAGCTGCAGAATTGAAGGTCTACAACAGGGAGCTGGAGCATCAGAAGAGACGGCCTCCTGTCAGTCAGAGAAGCCAAGCTCATCCCGTTGCTGAAGCTGGGCTGCTAAGGAGTCCACGCCAGAGGTCCATGCACCCTCTCTAAGGTCTGTGCAGCCCCAGCATCTGGGGCTCTCCGGGCGTGATTGGCGGGTCTTGGTATTGTTACAAGCTGGTCTGGCACCCGCAGTGAGTCATTGGTGTTCTCCTGTTGGACTTAATTTCATAGAACATCAGTATGAGACAAGGCCACTCTGAGACTGATAGATCAAGATTAAATTAAAATTTATTTATTTATTTATTTTTGACTGTTCTGGGTCTTTGTTGCCTCACGCTGGCCTTCTCTTGTTGCAGTGACTTGTGGAATAGAGGCTCTAGGCTCTGGAGCTTCAGCAGTTGCAGCGCCTGGGCTTAGCAGTTGTGACACACGGACTTAGTTGCTCTGCTGCGTGCAGAAGCTTCCCAGACCAGGTACGGGACCCCTGTCCCCTGCCTTGGCAGGTAGATTCTCATCCACTACACCACCAGGGAAGTCCCAAGAAGACTTTGAAAAGACCATTTTGTAATCACGTTTAAGCACAGAATGTCATCTGAGTAACAGAGTTCCAGTACCTCACTCTCCCTGCTCATACGAGTGACTCCTTATTATAATTATTGCCTTAGTTTCCCTCCAGTCTGTCTTCCTTACTGAGTTGGTGAAGGACAGGGAAACCTGGCGTGCTGCAGTCCATGGGGTTGCAGAGTCAGACACGACTGAGCTCCTGAAAGCCACCACAACAACATTATTTCCAGTTTCTTAACTGGAATTTGCAGTGTGTGCTGGGATAAGATGACATCATGTGTGTTTCCAATCCAATATCTCCACTAAAACACCAGGCTATTTGTCACTTATGCAATTGCTGGAGATCATACGTGAACCGTGAACTCCCTGATGTTCAAGCTGGTTTTAGAAAAGGCAGAGGAACCAGAGATCAAATTGCCAACATCTGCTGGATCATGGAAAAAGCAAGAGAGTTCCAGAAAAACATCTATTTCTGCTTTATTGACTATGCCAAAGCCTTTGACTGTGTGGATCACAATAAACTGTGGAAAATTCTGAGAGAAATGGGAATACTAGACCACCTGACCTGACTCTTGAGAAACCTATATGCAGGTCAGGAGCAGCAGTTAGAACTGGACATGGAACAACAGCCTGGTTCCAAATAGGAAAAGGAGTATGTCAAGGCTGTATATTGTCACCCTGCTTATTTAACTTCTATGCAGAGTACATCATGAGAAATGCTGGACTGGAAGAAACACAAGCTGGAATCAAGATTGCCAGGAGAAATATCAATAACCTCAGATATGCAGATGACACCACCCTTATGGGCACAAAGTGAAGAGGAGCTAAAAAGCCTCTTGATGAAAGGGAAAGAGGAGAGCGAAAAAGTTGCCTTAAAGTTCAACATTTAGAAAACGAAGATCATGGCATCCGGTCCCATCACTTCATGGAAAATAGATGGGGAAATAGTGGAAACAGTGTCAGACTTTATTTTTTGGGGCTCCAAAATCACTGCAGATGGTGACTGCAGCCATGAAATTAAAAGACGCTCACTCCTTGGAAGAAAAGTTATGACCAACCTAGATAGCATATTGAAAAGCAGAGATATTACTTTGCTGACTAAGGTCCATCTAGTCAAGGCTATGGTTTTTCCTGTGGTCATGTACGGATGTGAGAGTTGGACTGTGAAGAAGGCTGAGCACTGAAGAATTGATGCTTTTGAACAGTGGTGTTGGAGAAGACTCTTGAGAGTCCCTTGGACTGCAAGGAGATCCAACCAGTCCATTCTGAAGGAGATCAACCCTGGGATTTCTTTGGAAGGAATGATGCTAAAGCTGAAGCTCCAGTACTTTGGCCACCTCATGTGAAGAGTTGACTGAATGGAAAAGACTCTGATGCTGGGAGGGATTGGGGGCAGGAGGAGAAGGGAACGACCGAGGATGAGATGGCTGGATAGCATCACGGACTCGATGGACCTGAGTCTGAGTGAACTCCGGGAGATGGTGATGGACAGGGAGGCCTGGCGTGCTGGGGTTCATGGGGTCGCAGAGTTGGACACAACTGAGCGAAACTGAACTGAACTACATGCCAACCAGGTCTTCCCGCTCTCCTGTCTGTAGCAAGGAGCTCCCTCTAGTGGTCCAACCAGGGGCTCCATTTACCATCCCAGCAAGTGAGGTCGCATTACAAAGTGAGTGAAGTCGCTCAGTCGTGTCCGACTCATTCCTACCCCACGGACTGTATCTCACCAAGCTCCTACATTCATGGGATTGTCCAGGCAAGAATACTGGAGTGGGTCGCCATTTCCTTCTCCCTGGACTGTATTCCACCAGGCTCCTCCATCCATGGGATTGTCCAGGCAAGAATACTGGAGTGGGTCGCCATTTCCTTCTCCAGGGGATCTTCCCGACCCAGGGATTGAACCCAGGTCTCCCGCATTGTAGGCAGACGCTTTACCATCTGAGCCAGCAGGGAAGCGTTGTCAATATTATGCCAGAGGTAGTGACATGCATTACTTTCGGGGAGGTGTGTTTAAGAGGTAACTTTGCCTTTTTTACTCTTTCTTTCCAATCTTTATTTTTCATCTAGAAGTTAAGGGCACCAAGACTCAATGAATGGCAACTTCAAAGATGGTAAGCCTGATTTCTGACCCACCAAAGTGCCGAGCAGAAACACAACCATGGGATGGCTATGTAAGGGAGAAAGATACACTCTGTGGTATTAGTCCACCAAAAGTAGGGGCTTATCCCAACTGAGTCATTCCAAGTATGTCACTAGTGATCCTCTAACTAACCAGCAGCCATTCCTTTTTGAAAGAAATATTTCCACCAGCTTTATTTCACTGACAGCTAGGATTGTTGGCTTTGCTTTAGAATTACTTGGAAGACAAAGTTAACAGCACACACTTTATGGGAAGGGTGCAGGGTCAGGATATATGGTCAAGCATCTCTATGTCTAGTTTTCCTCTAAGCCAGAGGTCCCCAGCCCCGTCTATCAGGAAGCAGACTGCACAGCAGGAGGTGAGCGGTGGACCAGTGAGCAAAACTTCATCTGCTGCTCCCATCACTTGCATTACCGCCTGAGCCATCTGCCTCCCCAACTGCACTGTGGTCCGTGGAAAAATTATCTTCCTTGGAAATGGTCCCTGGTGCCAAAATGGTTGGGGGTGCTCTAAGTATCTACTCATCCTCTAAGTCAGAAGTAAGGAAACATTTTCTCCTGTAAAGAGTTAAGAGAGTAAGTATTTTCAGCTTTGTGGGCCACATAGAGCTTCCCTTGTGGCTCAGACAGTAAAGAGTCTGTCTGCAATGTGGGAGACCGGGGTTCGATCCCTGGGTCGGGAAGATGCCCTGGAGAAGGAAATGGCAACCCACTCCAGTATTCTTGCCTGGAAAATTCCAAGGATGGAGGAACCTGGAGGGCTATAGTCCATGGGGTCTCAAAGAGTGACACGCTGAGCGACTTCACTTTCTTTCTTTGTGGGCCCCATAGATCTCTGTTGCATATTCTTTGGTGTTTTAACAACTCTTTAAAATGTAAAAAGTATTCTTTGCTCATAAGCTGAACAATCATAGACTTTGGGCAGGATCTGACCCCCGAGCCCAGGTTTATTTACATGAGTTCTTACGACTCTCCTCTGTAAGCCCCTCGCTTGTTAAATCTGCCTCTTTCTTTGATCTCTCCTTGCCCTCCAAGTAGGGGGCCCAGTTTCAGATTTCACCCAGGAAAGCTCCTGAGTTTGCAAACCAACAAAGACAAGAGTCCTGTGCTATGCTTTCACCTTAGCCATTCAGTTCAGTCGCTCAGTCATGTCTGACTCTTTGTGACACGATGAACCACAGCATGCCAGGCCTCTCTGTTCATCACCAACTCCTGAAGTCCACCCAAACCCATGTCCATCGAGTCGGTGATGCCATCCAACCATCTCATCCTCTGTTATCCCCTTCTCCTCCTGCCCTCAATCTTTCCCAGCATCAGGATCTTTTCCAATGAGTCAGCTCTTCGTATCAGATGGTCAGAGTATTAGAGTTTCAGCTTCAACATCAGTCCTTCCAACGAACACCCAGAACTGATCTCCTTTAGGATGGACTGTTTGGATCTCCTTGCAGTCCAAGGGACTCTCAAGAGTCTTTTCCAACACCACAGTTCAAAAGCATCAATTCTTCGCCACTCAGCATTCTTCACAGTCCAACTTTCACATCCATACATGACCACTGGAAAAACCATAGCTTTGACTAAACAGAACTTTGTTGGCAAAGTAATGTCTCTGCTTTTGAATATGCTATCTAGTTTGGTCATAAGTTTCTTTCCAAGGAGTAAGTGTCTTTTAATTTCATGACTGCAATCACCATCTGCAGTGATTTTGGAGCCCCAAAAAATAAAGTCAGCTACTGTTTCCATTGTTTCCCCATCTATTTCCCATGAAGTGATGGGACCGGATGCCATGATCTTCGTTTTCTGGATGTTGAACCTTAAGCCAACTTTTTCGCTCTCCTCTTTCACTTTCATCAAGAGGCTTTTTAGTTCCTCTTCACTTTCTGCCATAAGGGTGGTATCATCTGCATATCTGAGGTTATTGATATTTCTCCTGGCAATCTTGATTCCAGCTTGTGCTTCTTCCAGCCCAGCTTTTCTCATGATGTACTCTGCATAGAAGTTAAATAAGCAGGGTGACAATATACAGCCTTGATGTACTCCTTTTCTTATTTGGAACCAGTCTTAGCCATTATCTCACCTAATGTAAGGCTTTCAATTTTATTTCAATTTTGACTCTTTTGTTGCTATGTGCAAAGCTCTGTTAGCATGAAAGTGAAAGTGTTAGTCACACAGTCCTGTCCGACTCTTTTCGACCCTATGGACTGTAGCCTGCCAGGTTCCTCTGTCCATGGAATTCTCCAGGCAAGAATACTGGTGTGGGTTGCCACGCCCTTCTCCAGGGGATCTTCCTGACCCAGGAATCGAATCTGGGTCTCCCACGTTGCAGGCAGATTCTTTACCATCTGAGCCAACAAGGAAGCTTAGGCACTCTCAACTTAAGTATAAAATAGATGCCCTTCCAAGGATAAAAAATAGTTGAACTGAAATAAAATCTAGCTTCTTAATTTGAAGTGTACTGGAAAATTACAATCATAATTCTAGGACAGAATGCTAAGCATTTTGTAACATACAGCTTCATCATAGTACTTTTTCTAAGAACAATAGTCTTCGCCATCACTGAATGTCCATGTCAGTTTCCTTTGTTAGTATTTAAATATGGGAGCTTCAGTGAGAGAAAATAGTGCTTGCTTTTTTACTTTGACTTAATACACATAGAAACAGAGTAAAAAATGTTTGTAAATTTTACATGAGGCCTCTATCTCAATAGAAGTAAAAAAGTAATGTAAATTCTATCTGACAGGATTGTGGTAAGCTTACCTAGGGTTTTGCTATCATAGGATATTTTTATTGTCTCCAGCTCGTGATAAGACATATTTATATGTGTAATTGTTCAGCACATAAAAATCTCATCACAAACGGTCAAAACCTGGGCAAGTCTTGGCTCCCAGAGAAAGTATTGGGCAAGTAGGAGAAGGCAATGGCAACCTACTCCAGTACTCTTGCCTGGAAAATCCCATGAACGGAGGAGCCTGGTAGGCTGCAGTCCATGAGGTCGCTAAGAGTTGGAAACGACTGAGTGACTGAACTTTCACTTTTCACTTTCATGCATTGGAGAAGGAAATGGCAACCCACTCCAGTGTTCTTGCCTGGAGAATCCCGGGGATGGGGGAGCCTGGTGGGCTGCCGTCTATAGGGATGCACAGAGTCAGATGTGACTGAAGCGACTTAGCAGCAGCAGTAGCAGCAGCAGCAGCAGAAGCAGGAAGAGTCACAGTTTTCTTGTTTTCTTGAGTTGCTTCAGTTCTTTGCACCTGATGGGGGAATCTCCCTGCCAGGATGAACAGATTGAAATTCCATTCTACGAGCAAGGCCAAAGACATCTGGTGTGTGTCTTGCTGAAATGTGCAACACAAAGAGCCATCTTGAAAATTCAGTCTCTACTCATGTGGTGGGTTTAACAATTGAGAAACAAAAGAACTCATGTGGATCTGTGACACCATGAGGAATTTGGAGTCTGGATAATTAATGAACAAATCCCTAGCAGATGTGTTTGCTGAACTAAGACATGTATGCTATTTTTCTATTTTAGCCTCTGCATCACTCATCAGGTTTTTTCAGCTCTGGCTCTGGGAGTGGCTGCCTTTGAATTGCTACAACTTCCCCTAGGGAGCTTACCTCCCTGTAGTAATACCCTCCTTAAACTGGGTCCCAATTTTTATTTGAATAAATACAACTGGATAGATCCATAGTGAAACAAATTATGATTATAGCAAAGAAAGCCAGAGTAATGACATCAATAAGACCATTGTAACTTACCTGTTATTCAGGACTCTTCATGATAATGTTAGGGGAAGCACACTGATTGAAACTGCCCACCCTGGCCAGGTACCACAGTAACCATTTTCATGAGTTGTTTTATGACAGGAGATCCTGATAAGGAATACGGAACTAATAAGCCACCACCAACCCGAAAATTTCGGGAAAGGTTGAAAGGAGACACCGTGTGTCCGTCCACTTCCCAGAATCCTTCTCTCTAGCATCCATCTTGGCTGAGCAATGTGTGTACCACCAGGAAAGACCCTGAATTAGAATGATTGGCCAAAGACCACCCGGAAACTAATCCCATTATCATAAAACCCAAGACTGCGAGCCACGCGGCAAAGCTGTTCTCCTGGGTTCTCTTACCCTACTGCTCTCTACCCAGGTGCCCTTTCCCAATAAAATCTCTTGCTTTGTCAGCAGATGTGTCTCCTCAGACAATTCATTTCCGAGTGTTAGACAAGAGCCCAGTTTCGGGCCCTGGAAGGGGCCCCCTTTCCTGCAACAATAACAGAATAGGTTCAGAGGACACATTGCAAAGCTCTGAGAATGAAGAATGTGTCGCCTAAAAAATATAGCCACAACCTGAAAATTGTTGTTCAGTCGCTCGGTCATTTCCAACTCTTTGCAACCCCATGGACCTGCAGCACGCCAGGTTTCCCAGTTCTTCACCATCTTCTGGAGCTTGCCCAGACTCATGACCATTGGTGATGCCGTCCAATCATTTCATCCTCTGTCATCCCCTTCTCCTCCTGCCTTCAATCTTTCCCAGTATCAGGGTCTTTGCTAATGAGTCAGCTCTTCACATCAGGTGGCCAAAGTATAGGGTTATTTTATTTAGGTGGAAATGTTTAGGATTCTGAACCATGGAAACAGCATTTCAGAAGCTCAGAGAAAACTGTTCCAAGGAGGCAGGAGGGGAAGTGAGGCTATATAAAATTTTGCAACAAAGGGAGCAGACTGTCTGAACATCAAAGATCAGGTATCAAGTTAAGGAATTTAGCATTCTATGAATGGGAACGTACAAGCCTCTGGGCTCACTGAATTCATTCCTTTCAAGTGCAGCTCAGCTATCTGGGGCCAAACCCTATTTCCTTGTTCCCCTTGCTTCTTGCATTCCCCTAGCTACTCAGTAATCACCATGGCAGGTGGCAGCATCCACTGGATCGCAGTTTGGGGAGCCCTAATCCACATCTGGAGGCCGGAAATTGCTAATAGCTGTGACATTTCTTGTTTATTAATATAGTAGGGGATATTCTCACTTCACAAATGTCTCTAGGATTGGACTTTTTATGTGCCCACTGTGTCTGTGATGCTCATCTTTTGATTTGGAATGTTCCTTTTTAACTTCTGTCATTGATTCTCACAGGACCTACTTTTCACTGAAGGCACAGTGGTGGGATACAGTTTTCTTCAGCCTGCTGGGGTACCTGAGATTATTATCAGTATGTGGAAGGAAACATCCTGTGTTCAGGAAAAGAAGTTAACAATCCTGACAGCTTCAAAGACAACTCCACCAACACTTGACAACACCTTCTGTTATGAAAATGTGTGTGAAAATACCACATTTCAAATGACAGTAGAATACCTATTTTTATAGGACAAATTATTTTAGATAGCTAGTGCAATTGCTAATCTTTTAAGTCTCACTGGTTTAAACAAAACTTAAATGCATTTATTTAGAGTGAAAAACATGGTCTTCATAGGAGTAAGCGTATGTTGTTGTTGTTGTTTAGTCACTGAGTTATGTCCAACTCTTTTGCAATTCCATGGACTGTAGCCCACCAGGCTCCTCTGTCCATGAGATTCTCCAAACAAGAATACTGGAGTGGCTGTGATGTAAATCATAGCAGGAGCCTCTATGACCCACCTCCCAGAGTAACGGAAATAAAAACAAAAATAAACAAATGGGACCTAATTAAACTTAAAAGCTTTTGCACAATGAAGGAAACTGTAAGTAAGGTGAAAAGACAGCCTTCAGAATAGGAGAAAATAATAGAAAATGAAGCAACTGACAAAGAATTAATCTCAAAAATAAACAAGCAATTCCTACAGCTCAATTCCAGAAAAATAAATGACCCAATCAAAAAATGGGCCAAAGAACTAAACAGACATTTCTCCAAAGAAGACATACAGATGGCTAACAAACACATGAAAAGATGCTCAACATCACTCATTATCAGAGAAATGCAAATCAAAACCACAATGAGGTAACATCTCACACGGGTCAGAATGGCTGCGATCCAAAAGTCCACAAGCAATAAATGCTGGAGAGGGTGTGGAGAAAAGGGAACCCTCTTACACTGTTGGTGGGAATGCAAACTAGTACAGCCACTATGGAGAACAGTGTGGAGATTCCTTAAAAAACTGGAAATAGAACTGCCTTATGACTCATCAATCCCACTGTTGGGCATACACACTGAGGAAACCAGAATTGAAAGAGACACATGTACCCCAATGTTCTTCGCAGCACTGTTTATAATAGCCAGGACATGGAAGCAACCTAGATGTCCATCAGCAGATGAATGGATGAGAAAGCTGTGGTACATACACACAATGGAGTATTACTCAGCCATTAAAAAGAATACATTTGAATCAGTTCTAATGAGGTGGATGAAACTGGAGCTTATACAGAGGAAAGTAAGTCAGAAAGAAAAACACCAATACAGTACATTAAGGCATATATATGGAATTTAGAAAGACGGCAATGATGACCCTATATGTGAGACAGCAAAAGAGACACAGATGTAAAGAACAGACTGTTGGACTCTGGGAGAGGCTGAGGGTGGGATGATTTGAGAGAATAGCATTGAAACATGTATATTACCATATGTGAAACAGATTGCCAGTCCAGGTTCGATGCATGAGACAGGGTGCTCAGGGCTGGTGCACTGGGATGACCCTGAGGGATGGGATGAGGAGGGATTTGGGAGGGGGATTCAGGATGGGGAACACATGTACACTGATTCATGTCAATGTATGGCAAAAACCACCACATATTGTAAAGTAATTAGCTTCCAATTAAAATAAATTAAAAAAAATAAACTGCTTACAAGGAAAAATAAAAGAATTATCCTGGAGTGGGTTGCCATTTCCTTCCCCATGGGATCTTCTTGCCCTAGGGATCAAACATATGTCTCTTTGCACTGGCAGGTAAGTTCTTTAAACCCCTGAGTCACCAGGAAGCACAGATAAGCATATACCATTACATGTAAATGTATGGAGTAGCTGAGTCCAACAGATAAATTTATCAATAGACAATAGCTAAAATGTGTCTCTTTCTTTCTTAAACTGGATAGTCTTACTGATTTTCCTTATTATGTGAATGACATACATTTTTCTTAGGTATCCAGATCCAGGTTCCAACCTCTGAATCATCTTTTGGCCCAGCTCCAGCCTATTTTATGCAATTTTGATAATTTTTCCTTTTCTTTTATCTCATTGTCACAGACCTTGTTAGATTATTCTGTATTTCTCACACACATTATTGCCAGAGCCCCTTAAATAATCTTTACTCTCAAGGTCTACCCAGCCTAACTCAACAGATAACCTTTGTTCATTCTAATAATGTCAATATTCTACTCCAAAACCTTACCATTTGTCTTTAAATATTTTTGGAAAGTTGCCTTGTGACAAAGCACCATTGTTCCCAGACACAATAGATGAGCCACGGGATGTGCTTGCTGTTTGCATTTTCCCCTTCTGCCAAGCCTGGGAGTCTCTAACATCTCCCTAAACTCTCTGGGTGCTCCTTACAGAGTGATCTCTGTACTCGCTGTGGTCCAGTTCTCCCTCCAGCCACAGGTCGTTCAAAGATGCTCTGTCTTGCAGAGAGACTGACCATGCCAACCAGTGATATTACCCCCAAGGGAGTGAAAATTGGTGAGAAACAAAACCCATTCTCTTTATGTGTGTCATGCTGATGTAGACAGATAGAGACATGGGGTGTCTCTAAGTGGGTGTGGATGATTAGAGGAAAGAAGTGTGTGAAATATCTTTTTAGGGGGAATTATAGGAAAACAAGAATGAGGCCCCAGTGCTTTCTGACTCAGGTGAGGCGAAGAAGCTCGGGTTTCCATAACTGGTTGCGGTGAGCATCGTGGCATCACGGCCTGCAAGATTTCCTCAAAACTGAGACCCTCATCCTCAGCTACTGAGTGCTGGTTGTTGGCAGGGCTAAAATTACAGTCCAGTATCACTACATCGTGGGTCAGAATGTCCAAGAGTTTCTCTTAAAATTTCTATCGGTAAATACCTAGAAAGATTAAAATGCAATGTTCTCATCAAAGTGAGAGATAATCTCCAAGTGTTCTAAGTTCTCCTTTGGCTGTATTCCTAATATTAGAAAGAAATCTTAATTAATGAACAATTCCCAGAGTAATTAATAAATAAGGGGATAGTTAAATAAGGGGATAATTACTGATGATAGTTACTGCTTGAACATCATTTATGTTTCTGTTAGGCTGAAATTCTCAGTTCCATTTTCCTTTTGACTCATAAAATAACCTTATAGGTGTGTAGTAGTATCAACATTCTGCACTTGAATAAACGAAGACTTGAAAAACCCAAGTGACTTATCCACGGTCAAAAAGTAGTGTTTGAAAGTTAAGATTCAAACCTTGGTCTCTTTAATGTGAAATCCTATCATCTTATCCACTAATGTACCAGAAAGAGAGCCCATTAAAACCCACTTCAAGCAAGGCCCAGCAAGTGGTGCTCTAGGTTAAGGTAGATGTATTCCTGGGAAACCGGAATTAGGACCACGAAGCAAGGGGCAGGGAGAAGAAACTTCCAAGTGTCAGTTCACCCGATAAGAACAAGTGTATGCTGGTGGCTCAGATAGTAATGTGACTGCCTGCAGTGCAGAAGACCTGGGCTCAATCCCTGGTTTGGGAAGATCTCCTGGAGAAAGAAATGGCAACCCACTCCAGTACTCTTGCCTAGAAAATTCCATGGACTGAGGAGCTGGGTAGGCTACAGTCCATGCGGTTGCAAAGAGTCGAACATGACTGAGCGATTTCACTTTCTTTCTATGCTGAAAGCCAGAATCCATGGGTAAGACAGCGTTTCCACAGGGTCTACAGTTGGAATCTAACTTTATGAAGAGACAGAAATGTGTTTTCAGGGGCTAAAATTATAAAATGTCCAACCAAACACACTCATAAAGCCAAACATTTATGTTTGAATTAATGATTCTTAGTGTAGCCTGGACTGCAAGGAGATCCAACCAGTCCATTCTGAAGGAGATCAGCCCTGGGATTTCTTTGGAGGGAATGATGCTGAAGCTGAAACTCCAGTACTTTGGCCACCTCATGCAAAGAGTTGACTCACTGGAAAAGTCTCTGATGCTGGGAGGGATTGGGGGCAGGAGGAGAAGGGGACGGCAGAGGATGAGATGGCTGGATGGCATCACGGACTCTATGGACATGAGTCTGAGTGAACTCTGGGAGTTGGTGATGGACAGGGAAGCCTGGCGTGCTGCAGTTCATGGGGTTGCAAAGATCAGACACGACTGAGCGACTGAACTGAACTGAACTGAGTGTAGCAGATGGGCTTCCCTGGTGGCTCATGGGTAAAGAATCCACCTGCAATGCAGGAGACGCAGGTTTGATCCCTGGGTCAGGAGGATACCCTGGAGGAGGAAATGGTGACCCACTCCAGTAATCTTGCCTGGGAAATCCCATGGACAGGGGAACCTGGAGGGCTACAGTCCATGGGGCCACAAAGAGTCAGGCAAAACTTAGCAACTAAATGATAACAGCGTAACAGATAAGGATTCACCAAGTAAATGCTCCTGAGTAAATGCTCTGCTAAAAGACACTAAAAGGCCATCGCATTTCTGTGATGGTCCTACACAAGCTCGAGGTAAGCCATGCCCACAAACACGTGCAAAGATGGCCCCGGAGAGCATGACCTGGTGCAGGAATCAGTATGATTTCTGAGGCTCCCACCAGGTGACTTGACTCCATTTACACATCATGTCTGCCCATCACCCAAACGCACAGTGCACTGTGGACATGTCGGCTGCATGTTTCCACACCATTTAGGCGCATGTTGTACCAGCATATTCTTCTTTACTTTGTTTGTTTTTGGTTGCACTGAGCCTTTGTCGCTGTGTGCAGGCCTCCTCTGGTTGGGGTGAGCACGGGCCTCTTTCTACTGGCTTCTCATGGCAGTGGCTCCTCTTGTTGCCGAGCATGGGCTCTAAGTGCCGGGTTTCAGTAGTCGCAGCACATGGGCTCAGAAGTTATGGTGCATGGGCTTAGTTGCTCTGAGCCATGTGGGATCTTCCAGGACCAGGGAGCAAACCTGTGTCTCTTGCATTGGCAGGCGGATTCTTATCCACTGTCAGTTCAATTTTCAGTTTAGTCACTCAGTCCTGTCTGACTCTTGGTGACCCCATGGACTGCAGCACGCCAGGCCTCCCTGTCCATTACCAACTCCCAGGGTTTACTCAAGCTCATGTCCATCGTGTCAGTGATGCCATCTAACCATCTTATCCTCTGTCATCCCTTTCTCTGCCTGCCCTCAATCTTTCCCAGTATCAGAGTCTTTTCAAATGAGTCAGTTCTTCGCATCAGGTGGCCAGAGTATTGGAGTTTCAGCTTTAGTATCAGTCCTTCCAATGAACACCCAGGACTGATCTCCTTTAGGACTGGTAGGATCTCCTTGCAGTCCAAGGGACTCTCAGAAGTCTTCTCCAAGACCACAGTTCAAAAGTATCAATTCTTCGGTGCTCAGATTTCTTTACAGTCCAACTCTCACATCCATACATGACTACTGGAAAAACCATAGGTTTGACTAGACGGACCTTTGTTGGCAAAGTAATGTCTCTGCTTTTCAACATGCTGTCTAGGTTGGTCATAACTTTCCTTCCAAGGAGTAAGCGTCTTTTAATTTCATGGCTGCAGCCACCATCTGCAGTGATTTTGGAGCCCCCCGCCCCCAAAAAAGTCAGCCAATGTTTCCACTGTACCGCCAGGGAAGTCCAGTACCATCATATTCTTAATAAAGATGTCTACATACACAAGGAGGGGCTGTGATGAAGTTTTCAGGGCCAAGAACTGAGATGAAAAGACCTTGAGGAGTTTTTGGATTTCATAGGGCCTGGGCCACTGAGATACAATGATCAGTGACTACCTTTTCATTTTGGTAGTGAGTTGAGTTGAGACCTATTCACAGGGGTGTTGCTCAGAAAAAATACAAATATGATCACAAATCTCTTGGTAATGCTCATATGAACTATTTAAATCACAGTTTCTGTTCCTTGGAGTCCATAGAGCACCACTTATACTTCTCCTGATGGTTCAGGGATATCTGGAATATATTCAGGGCTTTGAATCTGTTGGTCTATGGTCCTAACTTTATGTAATTCCTTTAAGGAGTCACACAATTGGCTACTTAAAAAAATACACTTTGAAAATGACATCTGGGACTTCTTGGCAAAGTAAGGAGAATGCTGATGTTATTGCTGCAAGGATGCTTATTCACAAGTTGTTCTCCTCTATTTAACTGCATTTTCATTGTCTAGCATCAACATTTTGTATTAGTGAATGAATGAATTCATTAAATATGAGTAAATGATTGTGTACCTGATTTGGGGCTTTGAGTACACAGCATCTCCATTAAAATTAACTAGGTTGGTTTTTTAAAGGGTTGAGACAAAACTTCTGATAAGATGAGCTTAGTGATTGAAAAATATAGACATACGAGTGTGAACAGGTTCTTTTATTCTTGAGTCCATTTTCCCACTCTTTTCAGATTAGCCTGGGTAATTAAGTCTGTGTCCTGCTGGGCAAAGTCCTCTCCTCATTACTGTCTTTCTGCTCCCCTCTCTTTCCTACTGACACTGATAGACCTCGAGACTGAAAATAGATACTAATTATTTTCCACCTTTACCCCTCACTGTTCAAAGCAGTGAGTGATGTCTTGACTGTGACGTTAGTACAGAGCTCATTAAGCCACGCAGAATGAGTGAACTCAAAAGAAGAAAGAGTTTGTTGAGTTAAAAGGACAAATAGCACAAGGCACATACAATAAAACCAATATCAAGTAGAAGACGTTCCCACTCCATTTTTAATGTTTGTGGGGGCCATACAGAGGGTGACACTCCTCTTGGTGGTCACAAGACATCTCTCCACTGCTGCTTTTCCACATGAATCAGCACCAATCATTTGCCCAACTTTTGGCCTACATGTACACTGTCCAGCTCCCAAGGAGACAAAGCTAATGTATTAGAGAAATTATGTGAAAAATAGGTTCTGGATTCGTGGGGCACTTGTGTTGATGGAACTTCGTGAAGCTTTGGGACTCTGGGATCATCTGTTACCTGAATTGCACCTCCTGCCTGCACACTGACATATTTAAGAGTCTCATCCTGTAGTCATTGAGAGAAAAATTCATTCCCGAGGAAATAAATGTTCCTATCATGACAAAGAAAGAGAAAACAAAGAAAATTCAAAGGAAAAAAAAAATTACCAACAATATGTAAAAAATGACCATCAGTTGACTGTTTTTGTTCAGTCGCATCTCACCCTCAAAGAATGCTTTGTGGTCTGAAAACATGACAAAACGGCCTTGCCCGTGGGCTGTTAACATGCAGACTGTGCCCTCAGGATGTGACCCCATGGACTGCAGCACGCCAGGCCTCCCTGTCCATCACCAATGCCCGAAGATCACTCAAACTCATGTCCATTGAGTCGGTGATGCCATCCAACCATCTCATCCTCTGTCGTCCCCTTCTCCTTCCACCTTCAATCTTTCCCAGCATTAGGGGCCGTTTCAAATGAGTCAGTTCTTCACATCAGGTGGCTGAAATATTGGAGTTTCAGCTTGAGCATCAGTCCTTCCAATGACTATTCAGGACTGATTTCCTTTAGGATGGACTGGTTGGATCTCCTTGCAGTCCAAGGGACTCTCAAGAGTCTTCTCCAACACCACAGTTCAAAAGCATTAATCCTTCGGAACTCATTGGTATAGGTCCTCAATGATCAATCTATCATTAATTTTAGAATGGAATTTACAAAGCAATTTTGGATTTACACACAAACTCTGTATAACATCCTTACAGGACAGAAAAGATATCTATTTCATACTTTTTATAGATGAAGAAACCCAGGCTCAGAAACCTTCAGTAATGACATAAAGTCACCAGTTCATAATTGATGAAGCTGGAACAAAACCTCAGTTCTCCTGATATTTACTCAGGGTTTTCCCCGATACTCAGTGATAAAATATGTCAAGGTATAATACAGTTAATATGATGGTTACTTATACATGCTGACTGGGCTGTGGGGCACCCGGATATTTGGTTTTGCTTGATATAAACATCTAACTTGGTAGATTGAGTAAAGCTGTCTCAATCTCTCTTTGTCTCTTTCTGTCTCTGCGTATCTCAGTCTCTGCAGCTCCCCTATTCCTCACCACCCCGTTCCCACCCTATCGGTTCTGTTTCTTCTCTGGAGAGCTCTGACAAACACAGTTAGTCTCTTTGATTCATAGGTGGCACTAGAGTTTCATCATTAGGAGTTCAGCAAAGACAAAAACTAGATGAACAAATTTAGTTACTCAGATGTCTGGCTTTCATGCACAGAGAAGAATTCAATGTATTATTTTTGCTTGGCCTCTGTCATTTGTTAAAAAAAAATTTGGATTATCTTCTACTCCAGAGCCTTGCATAGCTTCTAAACTAATTAAACAACAACAACAACAGCAACTATTGACCACTGGAACATTTTTATAAAAAGATCAAAATTTGTTAATATACTTTCACATATCTGCGAAGAACATGTTTTTATTGTATTATGTACTGTGTATGAGGATTAAGGGGATTCCCAGGTGGCTCAGTTGGTAAAGAATAGGCCTGCAATGCAGGAGATGCAGGTTTGATCTCTGGGTAGGGAAGATCCCTGGAGAAGGAAATAGCAACCCACTCTGGTATTCTTGACAGGAAAACCCCATGGACAGAGGAACCTGGTGGGCTACAGTCCATGGGGTTGAAAAGAGTCAGACACAACTGAGCATGTGTGTGTGCATGTGCACACACACACACACACACACACACACGAAGATTAAATCTATTTTTACCAAACAGTTGGAGATGCAAGTTTACCTCATTCCTTAAAGGAAAATGTCCTCTGCACATACAGATTGGTGTGAAGTTTTCTTCTCATGTTTACCAAATCAGACTTATCTCCTTCAAGAAGATGCTCTGAGTCCATGTTTTATTTCAAATAAGCCTGATAATAGATACCTATACAATAGCTTTGGAGAAGGCAATGGCAACCCACTCCAGTACTCTTGCCTGGAAAATCCCATGGATGGAGGAGCCTGGTAGGCTGCAGTCCATGGGGTTGAGAAGAGTTGGACATGACTGAGTGACTTCACTTTCACTTTTCACTTTCATGCATTGGAGAAGAAAATGGCAACCCACTCCAGTGTTCTTGCCTAGAGAATCCCAGGGACGGGGGAGCCTGGTGGGCTGCCGTCTCTGTGTTCGCACAGAGTCGGGCACGACTGAAGCGACTTAGCAGCAGCAGCAGCAGCAGCATACAATAGCTTTACACTTCTGAGTTCTATTTTCAAGATAGATGATTGTTGTTACTGTTCAGTTGCTCAGTCATGTCTGGTTCTTTGTGACCTCGTGGACTGCAGCATGCTAGGCTTCCCTGTCCTTCAGTATCTTGCAGAGTTTGTTCAAACCCATGTCCATTGAGTCGGTGATGCCATCCAACCATCTCATCCTCTGTTGTCTCCTTCTCCTGCCCTCAATTTTTCCCATCATCAGGGTCTTTTCCAGTGAGTGATGGCCAAAGTATTGGAGTTTCAGCTTCAGCGTCCGTCCTTCCAGTGAATATTCAGGGTTGATTTCCTTGAAGATTGACTGATTTGATCTATCTAAGATAGATGATGGATAGATCATAGATAAACAGGAACTGGCTAGCTAGCTAGATAGACAGACAGGGCCTTAATGTACCTGGCTAAATATGGTTTTTCAGTTCAACATTTCTTACTGAAGTTTCTCTTCTCTGCTTTCCTAGGACTCTTCCTTGGAAGTGGAAATTATAGATCACACCTGAATTTGGTGCCTGCAGGCTTGCACACCTCAAAGCCAGGCATCATAGGAAGAGGGGATGAGTGGGAAGTTAGCCTTCCTTCTGTTAGGTGAGAGAACCACAATTGTGAAAGGGGAGAAGAAAAAGAGAAACAGTTAACCACAAGGCACTCAGGCACATCAAGCTTAGGAAAGAGCTCATGGGGTTGAAGAATCTGGAAACTGACTCTCTTGAAGCTCAAACATACTTCTGCATATGCAAGAAATTGTTTCACATTCATACACATAAAAATGCTTTGTTTGAATGTTAAAAAGCATATAAGAAACAACATAACATAAGGTCAAATGGCTAATTCTACCAGGATAGAGTCTAGAAACCATGTCTAGAAACCATTTGGGTCAACGAATGGCTTATTTATGACAAAGATATAGATACTGTCTAAGAGTAACACACATTTTAAATAACCGTGGTTTAATTACTGTTCTAAATCTTTCTGGAGAGTCAGGAGCCCATGTAATGAGGCCTGGAGAAAGATGGGTATCAGACCTCTCAGTAACTAAACCTCTGCGTCTTCTCTGTATCTAATAGCTGAAGATAATAAAGGTTAGAAAGTGCTCTGTGTTAATTAATGTTCGAGAGAAGAGAATGTTTCTCTTCATAAGAAAAATAAGCACCAAGAAATGTTCTCAGCTGCAGTGAGCAATCACAAAGAAGGCAGATTGTAGGACTGTCGTCTACCATCTCTCTCTAAGGAATAAGACTGTGTTTTTATACTGGAAAGCTTAGAGTTTAGATCAGAGAAATGAGAGGTAGGAAGTACCCTGGATGTATATGCATTTGAGTATCTTTATCTATCTATCCATCCATCTCTCTCTCTTCTCTGTCTCTCTCTCTTTCTCTCTATAGCGAGGAATAACTCTTTGAGAATTACTGGCTTTTTAAGAACTTCATAGGCTTTATGAGAACAAACTATCTCCGAAACCTCAGGACCTAGGAAAAGCAGTCCCTATAAGTTGGTGCCAGGCCATCACCACCCAGAAGTCATGCCATATCTTGAGAGCCCAAGACATGGGGTCGGTCAGTGGAAGCTGCTTCTTGGCTCTGCCTTCACCCCATCAGTGCAACCGGAAGACCTCCAGCGTCTCAGAGCTTCAAGGACTCTGAAAAGACAAATCACCTGTGGGAACAAACTCTGAGGGGAGCGGCTGTGCCCAGAGATCCTGTCCTGATCAGGCACTTAGGGAGATGAGTGGAGGGGTCAGAGGTCATATCGGTGAAAGGAGTGATGCAACAAGAGCTGGGGGTGAAAGTAGCAAGCTTCAGTCGATCGCCTTAAGGGAAGGGCCCAAGTGCAGTACAGCAAGTCTACAGTCCATGTTAGGAATTCCCTGCGTGCAGCCCTTCCTCTTCAGGTGCTCAGAGACGAAGCACAGGTGTCCCAGGACTCTAGTCCCCGACGCATCCTTCTCCCCGCGTCATCAGGCGGCATCGTGTGAGGGCCGTCGGTGAATGTGTCTGGGGTTCCGAGTCCCTGGGCTGTGGGCATAGGCTCTGCGGGAGCAGCGCGTCCACGCGGGGCCATCCCACCAGGCGCATGACATCCAGGGACAATCGGTTCAGAGCAGAGGAGCCCGAGCCGCCTTCATGCAGTCGGCACACCTCTGAGGGACCCTCCGAGAAGCCAGGACAATCCCACAGCTTGTTTCCTCCTCCAAGACTGTGGGCTGCTGTCCAGGAAGCTTTCAAGCATCCTGTGACCTGGCCCTCCCTGGGAACGCAGCTGATCGCAAGGCTCAGAGCACAGGCTCCCTCTGGCCGGGGGTTGGGAGTGGGGTTTCCAGCAGGCCCCCCCACCCCCACCCTACCGCCCCCACCCCGCATCAGCTGCATCAGCTCCAGCTCTGTGCAGGGGTTCACCCCATTGACGGACCTGAGGGTGGAAGAAAGCTCTCCTCTTCACGTGGAGGGCAATCATCTGAGCTGAAACCTCCCTTTGTTCACCAGCTGCCAAAGTTGACTTTGAAAAACACTTCCCAGTGTGGATTTAAGTGGTTTTCAGTTATTCTAAGTACTTTTCAGTGATTCACTTTGAAAGGGAGCATTTGGGTTAGGTATTCACCATCTGATAAACTGCAGTCTTTAATTCCATTCAAAACATCCATTCTGCATGCTAGATTCTACAGTCTTATGAGAGAGCCGATGAAGGAATTAAATGTGTCAGCTTAATTTGCGCCCTGTTGTAGCCTTCCACTGAGGTAAATGATATCTCTTTTGAGACAAGATTTCTCATTTTATTAAGCTTAACTGTAATTCTATGCACATTGTAGGGCAATGATGAAAACGGAATTCACAGGGGAGCTAGGACTTTTGGCAAGATGGAGGCCCACAGACTGCTCTAGAAGTGGAGGTCATCGTCATTAGTGTTAGTCGCTCGGTTGTGTCTGACTGTGTGTGACCCCATGGACTGTAGCCTACCAGGTTCCTCTGTCCATGGACTTCTCCAGGCAAGAATACTGGAGTGGGTAGTCATTCCCTTTTCCAGAGGCTCTTCTTCAGGGGATCTTCCCAACCCAGGGATTAAACCCAGGTCTCCGGCATCACAGGCAGATTCTTTATGGCTTGAGCCACCAGGGGGAGCCCCGAAAGTGGAGGAGGGAAGTCCTCATAAAGAGAGTGATAAGGTCCATTCTCATTGCCTGGAATGGTAATAGTTACAAAAGAAAGATAGTCCCAGATTACAGAGATGGTGGAACCAGTAACTCTTCCAAGAAATAAGATGAGGACATTTCCTTGGTACCAGGAGCAGGTATCCTGTCCATGGGAAGGAGGGTCTGGGAACATGAGACAGGACAGGTGAGTCTTGGGCTTTTGCTCCCATTGTGAACATGGAGCCAGGTCTCTGATGAGGGCACTCATCTGCAGCAAGGGACCTTCAAGGGTACTGGAGTATATCTGAAAATAATTATCTCACTGTTTGCCATCTGCACAAGAAAATTGGACATATCCACTTGTCTCCACACTAAACTGAAACAGAAAATGAGCTGGTGGCCAAGCAAGAGGGCTGGCAGAGCCAGCTGTTTGGCACTTCCTGCACAAAATCGGTCTAGGAATTGAAGTGGCTCTGGGATGATTGGAATGTACATCTATGCTTCAGATTCCCTTTTGGAGATGAAGATGCCGTGGATGGTGGGAAGTATCAGTGCTGGAGACCCATCTGAGCAGAAGGGAGGAGCTGGGAGGAGGGCCTTGAAGACAGGTTCGGGGACCCCATCTCCCAGACACCTTTTCATGCCTGGCTAGATCTCAGCAGGTCCTCTGCTCAGAGGATAAACCTGACCTTCGTGGTGCAAAAAGATAACAAGGAAGAAAAGTCCTGGAGGATTCTCCTGCTCCAAACTAGATGCAGCATGAGATGCCCCTTCTCAAATCCTCTTGGAGCCCCTGGTGCCATTTGGGGTCTCTATCTCTGAGCACAGGCCCTTCCCAGGTGGCTCAGTTGGTAAAGAATCTGTCTGCAGTGCAGGAGATGCGGGTCTGGTTCCCTGAGTCGGAAGATCCCCTGGAGAAGGAAATGATGATACACTCCTGTGTTCTGGCCTGGAGAATCCATGGACATAGGAGCCTGGTGAGCTATAGTCCATGGGGTTGCAAAGAGTTGGACATGACTGAGCACACACACACACACACACACACACACACACACACACACACACACACTTCTCCAAGCACACATACTAGCTTGTGAGAATTCTCAGGGGTAGCCTAGGGTTTTTATGCACATTTGAGAGCTCTGTCAGTATCGTTTGTGAGCATTTCTGATTGATAGGTGGACTGGTTCAGAAGGATTTTAAGAAATGTCGGTGGCTGGAAACATCATTTCAACATCCCCCACCTTTCTCAGCTGCATCTGCTCTGTGTACCATAACCCACCTCTTGCCCTTTCTCTGCATGAGAACTTCTAATTCACAACTGCTTCTGATCTGGACTCCCAGGAAGACAAAGAGGCCCGAGCTTTGAATGAGCTGTTGAATACTTTTCTTTTCCCCAGAGCTGAAACAGGAAAGCCCTGTGTGTGTTGGCTACCCTGCCATCCACACAGCAGCTGGTTTTGAATCGTGGGACGCATGTCATTGTTTTAACACTGCCTACCTTGGGGTCCTTTGGCTTGAGACATGCTCACACCAGGTGAAATATAAAGACGGACCACTCCGCTTTCCTCTATGACTGTATCTAACGTTTACCTGGTCACCTTCTGAACAATAGCAGACAGGTCTGTGGTGTGTGTTTGCAAAATTGCTGTTCCCTTTGAAAAACGTTGAACACTGGAACACACAATTCAACAATCTTCAGTTCTCCCCATCAGGATAAATGTCTCTGAAATCGCTTCTCTAAAGCTGCTCTCTTTTATCCCTACCTGGGGAAAGCATGAGAATGTCTTGAGTTTCAGGGGGAAGGAGAGGGCCTTGTGATGTTTTTACAGAACTTAGAGAAAGCAAAAGGAGCATTTATGTGCAGGGAGACACAGTTACAATCTCATAGGGGGAAATTTACAGTCACAAAAGCCATTTGTCTTTTTAAGTCAGCAGAGGGAAAAAAAAAAACCTGACTGGATTTCATTACGTTTTTGTAACACAAAATATATGCTTTGTTTAGAAAAGATGAAGTACTTGGATTTGATCAAAATTAGTTATTTTTTTCTTCTGTGTAATTTGTGATAATTCTTGGTGAGCAAAATTCTTTCTGAAATAAATTACTTTTGGGCCATGGAATAGTTCAACTGTTTAAAGTCAACTTCGAAAATTTAGTTAATTTCACGCTCGGGTCTAAGGCTGAAATTCCTTTCATTCACTTCTGCTGCTGCTGCTGCTGCCAAGTCACTTCAGTTGTGTCTGACTCTGTGCAACCCCATAGATGACAGCCCACCAGGCTCCCCGTCCCTGGGATTCTCCAGGCAAGAACACTGGAGTGGGTTGCCATTTCCTTTTCCAATGCATGAAAGTGAAAAGTAAAAGTGAAGTCGCTCAGTCGTGTCCGACCCTCAGCGACCCCATGGACTGCAGCCTACCAGGCTCCTCCATCCATGGGATTTTCCAGGCAAGAGTACTGGAGTAGGGTGCCATTGCCTTCTCCGTTCTATATCTTCCCAAAGAATGTGTGTGGTATACGTGTGGTGGCTGGTGTGTGGTATGTATGTAAGTTTGTGGTGTGTGTGGTATGTAGGGGGTGTGTGTGTGTGTGAGTTTGTGGCACGTGTGTGTGATATGTGGTATGTAGTATGTATGTGTGTAAGCACCTTACCCTCTGGGGTAGGTGACGTCCACAAGACCTGAGTTCCCCTGCCCTGAATCTGAAGGTCAGACTGCAGGGGCTGCAGCCCATGAAGGGCACTGGGCAGACCTGTAGCCCTGGGCGCCCCATCTGCCTTCACCAGGAGGCCTGGGGACACCTGCCTGGCGGTTACCCGAGGGGACCGAGTAGAGTGCAAGCCCTGGGGGCCCCATCTGCCTTCACCAGGAGGCCTGGGGACACCTGCCTGGCGGTCACCCGAGGGGACCGAGTAGAGTGCAAGCCCTGGGGGCCCCATCTGCCTTCACCAGGAGGCCTAGGGACACCTGCCTGGCGGTCACCCGAGGGGACCGAGTAGAGTGCCATGAGTCTGTGATGTGACGAAGCTCCTGCGGTGCAGACGGGCCGGCAGGCTCCCTCTACTCGTCCTCCTGAACACCCCGGACTGTGAGGGACCCTGGAGACTTCCTGGGTACAGGCAAGCGGCCTTCCACCTCAGGGAAGGGGGCCGATTTTGCAACCACCTATGGTGTGGTGGGAGTGAGTTGTTTTGTTGTCTGCTTTTGTTTGCTTGCCTATGGGTGTTTATAGAGTGCTTTGGAAAGAAAAGGTGAAGTGATGAAAGTGGAGAGGCCTGGAGGATGAGGAGGGGAGGGGCTCCAGTCCAGAGGATTAAATACCCGAAACGGTCCACGCCGCCTGCCCTGGCCTGCCCCCAGCTGCCCTTTGAGAGGCTCCGTCTGTGCTTTCACCACGTTGTCAGTAAAGCCGGTTGAGGCCGGACAAACCATTCATTTGTCATCCTGCACAGGCGGACCCGGGGCTGATGGGGTTGAGAGGGCTGAGGATAGCTTGAGAGTCCTGAAGTCAGAGGTCACCCTTTCCCAATGCGATGCTTTTATTTTGCCAGCAGACAGCAGGCGCTGTGCATTTTCCAGCCGAGAAACAGTGCTGGGAACACCTCTCATGTTCAGAATGTAAAGTCACACACATCACGTCAGTTGCCAGTTGCCATCCTGCTTGTTGTATAAGATGCCCCAGACCCACTACATCTAGACTCCTCAGGAGGAGCAGAACCCGGTGTGCGGTCTATGTTATTCACATGGCAGAAACAAAGCCTGATTCACGCAGCATTTTGTGTTATTTTTGCCATCATCTTCTCAACTTGGAATCACTTTCTACTCTGCGTGATTAATGAGAAGGGTTCACCCAGCTCTCAGTTTGCTCTCAAATTCCATCTTTGACCACACAGTGAGAGCTCAGAGAAGTCAGTTATTGGTACAGTAGGAGAGCGTATTCTAGAACAAAGGCTTCTATTGCAGGATGGTGGGAAAATCTGATGAGGCTGCCCAACATAGGGTCTGATAGAAAGAAAATTGTGTCAGTATTGTCACGTAAGCTTCTGCCCAATTAAAGGTGTTACTGAACATACCCAGGTGGTGCCAGTGGTAAAGAATTTGCCTGCCAGTGTAGGAGATGCAAGAGATGTGGTCTGATCTCTGGTTCGGGAAGATTCCCTGGAAATGGCAACCCACTCCAGTATTCTTGCCTGGGAAATTCCATGGACAGAGAGGAGCCTGGTGGATTAGTCCATGAAGTCACAAAGAGTCAGATACAACTGAGCGTGCATGCGTGCGTGCACACACACACACACACACACACACAACACACACACACACGAATTCACTCTGAACACAAGTTCATTTGCCCGACACACAATAAGGCCAAATAGCATTGAAATGTCAGAGTTTGCAGCAGAGAAAGGTTTACTGCAGGGCCATGCAAGGAGACTCATGGGTGGCTCATGCCTCCAAAAGCCCCAGACTCTTTTAAGGGTTTCAGCAAAGCCCTTTTAAAGGCAAGATGATTGAAGAAGGTGGTTAGTTTTTGCAGACTTCTTGGTACTGAAATCCTTTGTTCTTGCAGCTGTTCACGTAGATCATGTCACCATATTCCTGTAAACCTCCAACAAGACAAATGTTCTCCTACCTGTTTGCAACTTTCTGTTTCTATATGAATGGACTCTTCAAGGTCAGAGGCCTGAGCACAGGCTGTCCTGTGTATTTCAGGCTATGTGTGTGCCACTGGTCAGCTGTGTCTGACTCTTTGTGACCCCAGGGACTGTGCCCTGGCATTTTCCAGGCAAGGATACTGGAGTGAGCTGCCATTTCCTTCTCCAGGGGATCTTCCTAACCCAGGGGATCAAACCCATGTCTTCTGTGTCTCCTGCTTTGAAGTTGGGTTCTTTACCCACTGAGCCTTTTGCAAAAAGTTCAGGGGAGCATAACTAAGCACAAGCAACAGAGCACCAAGACCAAAGTGAAAGGAACAGACCTAATATGAAGTCAGATTTGTTCTTCCCTTTACAAGGGGTGCCCTGATCTTTTCCTGGGTCCCCGCCTGGTCATGGGGCCCTGCTGACTGTGCCAGGAGAACAGTGGCCCCTAAAGATGCCGAAATCCTAATCCCCAGAACCTGCGACTATGCCACATTGCAGAAAGAGGGATTCAGGTCACAGATGCAATCATGGTTGCTAGTTATCTGACACAAGACAGGAAGGTCATCCTGGATTATCTGGGTGGGCCAAGAGTTATCATAAAACTGTATAAAGGTAGGAGGTGGAGATGGGAGAGTGGGGGAGACCGTGAACACAGAGGCGGGTCACAATGAGAAGGCAGAAAAAGGACTTACAAGCCGTCTTTGGAGGCTGGAGGAGGGGGCCATGAGCCAAGGAGAGTGGTGGCCTCTACAAGCTGGGCAGTGCTATGAAATGGACCAGACCTGGGTCTTCAGGGTGGAACGCAGCCCAGGGCAACTTGATTTTAGCCCCCTGAGACCTATGTCAGGCTCCTGACCTCCTGATCTTGAAGACGATAGTGTGTGTGTGTGCGTGTGAGTGTGTGTGTGTGTGTGCACGCGCGCATATGTGCATGTGTGTTAGACACTCAGTTGTGTCTGACTTTGCGACCCCAGGAACCGCAGCCCACAAGGCTCCCCCATCCATGGCATTCTCCAGGCAAGAATACTGGAGTGGGTTGCCATTTCCTTCTCCAGTTAAGGCGATAAGTCTGTGTTTAAATCACTAAGTTTGTGCTACTCTGTCACAGCCCTTTTGGGAAACTGGTGCACTAGTCTTACTGCACCTTTTTTTTTTTTTTTTTACAAGAATTAGCCTCCTGGACTCTGGCGTTCCAGTCTGCTCCTGTCCCAGCCCGCACACCTGAGGAGTCCCAGTCCTGAGCTATCCACACCGTCAGCTGCTCTTCTCGAAACCAAGGTTTTGCATTTATGGGAGTGGTGACTGGAACTCTCTCTGCACTTGGAGCAGCAGCTACGGTTTGCAACGGGTGTTCGTCCTGGGCTGGGGAGCCCCCGTGGCCTTCTACACCTGTGGATGGAATAGGCCAGCATGTCCACACATCTGTCCCCCACCTGTCCTTCACCTGGTGTTAGAGGAGGAGGTTTCAGCCTCTTTCCGCCAGGATGGAATGGGCCTAAACTCACACAAACATGTAATACTTGGGTTTTATAAAATGTGCCTTTGGTGTGTTCCTTTATTCACTCATCCAGAAGTAGCTGTTGCCCTTATGTTCTACTTTGGGCACATGGTAGATGGGGAAACAATGGAAACAGTAAGAGACTTTATTTTCTTGGGCTCCAAAATCACTGCAGATGGTGACTGCAGCCATGAAATGAAAAGACGCTTACTCCTTGGAAGAAAAGCTATGACCAACCTAGAAAGCATATTACAAAGTAGAGAAATTACTTTGCCCACAAAGGTCCATCTAGTCAAAGCTATGGTTTTTCCAGAAGTCATGTATGGATATGAGAGTTGGACTATAAAGAAAGCTGAGCACTGAAGAATTGAAGCTTTTGAACTGTGGTGTTGGAGAAGACTCTTGAGAGTCCCTTGGATTCCAAGGCGATCCAACCAGTCCTTCCTAAAGTAAATCAGTCCTGAATATTCATTGGAAGGATTTATGCTGAAGCTGAAGCTCCAATCCTTTGGCCACCTGATGCAAAAAACTGACTCATTGGAAAAGACCCTGATTCTGGGAAAGATTGAGGGCAGGAGGAGAAGGGAACGACAGAGCATGAGATGGTTGGATGGTATCACCGACACAATGGACATGAGTTTGAGCAAACTCTGGGAGCTGGGGATGGACTGGGAGGCCTGGCGTGCTGCCATCCATGGTGCTGTAAAGAGTCAGACACAACTGAGTGGCTGAACTGACGGATTGGGATGAACAAGTGGGAAGATACAGGTCTAGTCTCAGGAGGCAGTGTCCCTACAGGGTTTATGAGGTGCTTTGGTGCCCTGGGTTACAACTGTCCAGGAGGAAGTTAATAAATGTTGGGTTTTCAGTTGTTGAGGGTAACCATCTTTTTAATATGATCATGAACTCTGGGAATAGAGAACAATTTTCAGAAAATTTCAAGGGAGGGTGTGTTTTGGGTGGATCTCAACAGAGATTATGAATTATTTGTCTTGGAATGGGGTCTGAGGATGAGTATCTTTCTTTCTTATTTTCTTCCTTCCTTCCTTCCTTCCTTTCTTCTTCTTTTTTTAAAGTTCTCCAAGGGATTCTCATGAGTGGTCTGAATTGGGAACTATTTGGGTTGCTTTAGCAATTTCACACAAAAAGCTATAGTGAGATGATGGATCAATTAAGGAAGCACTGCAGAGATGTTGAATCTCTCTGGAAGTGAGAAGGGGAAGCACAGGGATCCGCTTGGCTTTGCCAAACTCTTTGCACCCAGAGACAGACCCACCCGTCTCCTAAGTCAGAAGACATTGGGGTCCAAGTTCTTCTGCCCATTGGCTCAGCCTTGGGTGTCTTGCTGTTGGTCTGATTCACTGTGTGTGCCCTGGCTGCTGGATTTGGCCTCGTCTTGTCACTAGGGTACTGTCTGATGTGTTTTTCCAACTGAGCCACAGAATTTCATACCCGTCCCTGGCACTCCCCAAAGCTCCCATGTCTTCCTTTCTTTATCTCCCTTAAACTTTGCCTTTTACCTTAAATTCAGCTCCTCTTTGCAGAAGCTCTGCTTGACCCTCTTCCTAGAGGTCAGGGTTATGACCTGGAGGCTTAGTTCATTTTGGTAGGTATTTCTCCGACTCTCAGCTGGACCGCTGTCTGAGGGCCCTGGGTGGTGGTCTTTTCCCTGTCCCTGTTGTCGGATAGACACATTCTCCCCTATGTCTGGCATGCCTCTGGTTCCTGAGCCATCTTCCCATGCTGTTTGCTCCCAGAACCTCCTTGGATGCCCATTTGGGTCCTGAGAAGCCAGGTCTTCGTGCCAACTCCTGGCCATCTCTGATGTGGCCTGCCCCACTGTGACCAGGCCTCCATGGAGGTAACAAGTTTATGTCTCCAATAAGCACAGACTTTACTAAGACAAAGGGGCAGCTCTGGGAACAGGTTCTGAGTGGGGAGAACATCCTCGGTGGCTCAGATGGTAAAACATCTGCCTACAAGGTGGGAGACCTGGGTTCTATCCCTGGATCAAGAAGATCCCCTGGAGAAGGAAACATCAACCCACTCCAGTACTATTGCCTGGAGAATCCCCATGGATGGAAGAGCCTGGTGGGCTACAGTCCATGGGGTTGCAAAAAGTCAGATACAACTGAGCAACTTCCCTTCACTTCCTGAGTGGGAAAGTGTAGCTAAGGATGACATGGGAGATACTGATGCTCAATATAGATGTTCTGGTATACATGTCACTTTCCATTTGTTGGAATAATGGGAATTCAGCTCTCTAAAGGACACCTTCAGGAAGACTGACTCAAACACAAGGAAAATTGCCAGTACTTACAACAGATGCTTTATAAACCTGGGGTAAAATAGAAGAAAGAACTTTCTGGAAGGAAAGAAGATACAGGGGCAGTTGAGATTGTCCAACTGTGCAAATCCTATGATCCCAGAGGAGCAGCTGGAGACAGAACTGGTCCTTCTACATCTCCCAGCAAATATCCCATTGTTCCCAGGGGTCACGAAGGCCTGGTTCAAACTAGTCCAAGCACAAGTCAGTGTTTAGTTCCCTGAAAGATGCCAGAGCCTTCTGCTGTGTATACCTTGAGGCAGGTTTAATAACAGGCAGCCCTATGTTTCCAGTGAGCTAACACACCTGAGAACTCCCCATGGCAGTAACATACCACAGAGATGTGTGGTATTAGTCTCTTGAGGCTGCTACAACAAAGTTTCATGAACAGAGTGACTTCAACATCAGAAATTTTTGATTTCACAGTTTTCAAAGCCAGAAGCCCAAGATCAAGGTGTCAGCGGTATTTTTTTCTGAGGGATATGAGAGAGAACCTGGTCCGTGCCTCTCTCCTGACATCTGAGGATTTCCTGGGGATCCTTGGCGATGCCCTGATGTGTAGAAGCATTGCCCCACCTCCGCCTTCCTCTGCACATGTGTTTTCCCTGTGAGTGTGTCTGTCTATGTATCCAGATTCCACTCCCCCAACCTTTTAAAATTAATTTCTAGTGAAGTATAGTTGATTTACAACGTTGTGCTGTAATAGTTTCCACTGTACAGCAAAGCAAATCAGTTATACATATGCATATAATCACTCTTTTTTAGATCCTCTTTTCATATGGGTCATTACAGAATATTGAGTAGAATTCCCTGTGCTATACAGTAGGCGCTCATTAGTTATCTGTTTGACACACAGCAGTGTGAATATGGCAATCCCAATCTCTCATTCTATCGCTTCCTTCCCCCTACCTCCTTGGTAACCAATTCTCTCTACATCAGTTTGTTTTCTACATCTGTGACTCTGTTTGGTAAATAAGTTCATTTGTGGGATTTTTTTTTTTTTTTTAGATTCCACATATAAGTGATATCATAGATTTGTCTTTCTCTGTCTGGTTTACTTCACTCAGAATGACAATCTCTAGGTCCACCCATGTTGCTGCAAATGGCATTATTTTATTCTTTTTGATGGCTGAGTAATATTCTATTGTATGTACGTGCCACGTTTTCTCTACCCATTCCTCTGTTGATGGATATTTTGATTGCTTCCACTTCCTGGCTAATTGTGAGTAGTGCTGCTGTGAACACTGGGGTGCGTGTATCCTCTTGAATTATGATTTTCTCTGGGGCTTCCCTGCTGGCTTAGATGGTAAAGAATCTGCCTGCAATGTAGGAGACCCAGGTTCGATCCCTGGAAAGATCCCCTGTGGAAGGGAATGGTTACTCACTCTAGTATTCTTGTCTGGAGAATTCCATGAATAGAGGAGCTTGGTAGGCTATAGTCCATGGAATCACAAAGAGTCAGACACGACTAAGTAACTAACACTTTTCTCTGGATATATGCCCAGGAGTGGGATTTTTGGATAATGGTAATTCTATTTCTCCTATTTTATAAGGGCACCAGTAATTTTGAAGTAGGAGGCATCTTAATGTCCACATCTTAATTAGTCACATCTGCAATGATGCTATTGCCAAATGAGATCACTTCCTGGATAACTAGGGATTCAACATATGAATATTTGAGGGGGGACACAATTGAACCCATAACATGTGCTATCCTGCTGCACTAATTCCCTAGACCCAGGCCCTCCTCCAGGGGAGATGTTTGAAGATCTCTTGTCCCCTCTTAGTGACCAAATGTCCCCAGTGATGTTTACAAAACCCAGAACATTCCTAAGTCTTTCTGAAGATGCCCCCAAAACAGAGAAAACAAGGGGTGACCTTTGTGTGTTCCTGGTTCCAGCAGAAGCACAAGCTCAGGTTTAATGAACAGTTCATCCATGACAGATTTCCAGTGAATAAAGCAGGAGTTTTGCCTCTTCTTTATCTTAATACAGATATCTACACAAACAAGTTTCTTAATACTCTGTCAGGAAGCATTTAACAGGAGGCTTCCTGTGTGCTGTTTTGGATCTGTCAGGAATCCTCTGTTCCTTATTAATTCCTTCAGGAATTAAGAGAAGAGGCAAGCCTCTCCTGGGGCTGAGGGATCCAGGCATTTCCTTTGTTAGTTTTTCAATATAGTGATAAGTACCCGCTTCCTTCTTGTGAACCATACGGTAAAAGTGATTGTTTCCAACTCTCTCTCTCTTTAATATGGATGGCCCATGTTTTGTCAGTCTGGAATTTTAGTCTTTATCTTTGCTGAGAATAACTACAGTATATATGCCCACACCATGTTGATTAAAACACCTTTGCTCCATCAGAGCTTTGGTCCCCATGTCTTTCTCTCTCTCTCTCACGCTATTTCTTTGGAGTGCAGAGGCTCTCAGAGTTCACTTTCCAGCCTGGGCTTCTAAGACCCTCTCGAGAAGGCACTCTGCACCTTCACCCCATCGAGAGGGTGCCTGATGCCTTCATGAACAGAGCAAGCCCCATGTCAGGGACCTTATTGGTTTTCTGCATAAACCAAGGAATATCAGCCTTTCTCTCTCCTTTACTTTCTTATCATTGACGTCAGGCCACCAGGTTCTGGTCCGTTAATGGACCTCAACAATACTCAGTATTCAAAATGTGTTCTAAATATTGCCCCAACTGAAAGCTAATATGCTACACTGCTATCAAAGGATTTCTTGAAATAAGTTTACCAAGCCCAACTGATGAGATGCTTACAAACATGTCTTCCTGCCACAGAGGAAGAGCCCCTGGAGGAAGGCATGGCAACCCACTCCAGTATTCTTGCCTGGAGAATGCCATGGACAGAGGACCCTGTTGGGTTACAGTCCATAGGACCGCAAAGAGTCAGACATGACTGAAGTGACTTAGCAGGCACACATGCCTGCAGAAGATAGCCATCTGTAGAACTCTTACTTTTATCACAAAAACCCACCTGAGACAAGACTGAAGTCTGGATAAATGTGTACCGAAATGTGTTCTACCTTTTAAATATCTTCAGTCTTGTTTAGTCTACTTTGATTCTGAATATGCTTAACAAGGAATGACGCAGGTGGCAGAAAATACCCTG
The DNA here is from genome assembly GCF_014754425.2 of Oryx dammah. NCBI lineage: Eukaryota > Metazoa > Chordata > Mammalia > Artiodactyla > Bovidae > Oryx > Oryx dammah. The sequence continues at coordinate 6,833,847 of NW_024070204.1, forward strand.
AATGGAGTAAGAACTTGGCCGAGTTAATAGAAATATTCACTGCAGAAAGCAATTTCGAAAGGAACATATCCCAAAGTTATTGCAATCTGCTATTTCCCTCGAAGCCAATTATAAGATAGTCTATCATGGGGAATTTATATTTGTAGAGTTATCCAAACAGAGGTTGGCCTTTCACCGTTGTGCTTGGTTCCAATTGGTTTGCAACAAGAAAACACATTCTAAGAAGTTGCTGAATTCGGAAACTCTTTATAGCTGTAATTCAGTATGGGCCAGCTACGTGTAACTTTGAAAAACAAAGCAACACATAAAAAACCCCTCAAACTCTTGTAATTACAGACTCTAATTGGCATCTAAAAATGCAAGTGTACTTCCAACCACCAGGCCTTGAGCAGCAGGAAGGGCTTGGGTGTGCATCCCCACCAGAGGCAGACTTGCTGCCCAGCAGGTCTCCCAGGCTGGGTCCTTGCAGAGGCTCCTTTCCACAGCCCATATCCCATCACAGTGCCCCTGACTGGGCCACACCAACTGGGCAAGGAGCCTGGTCCTTCAGCATCCCTGTTTCCACACCTGCCATACGAAGATCATGCCATCCTGGCCCCCCCTGGGACTCTCATGAGGAACAAACAGGATAACTTGGAGCAGGATCTTTGTAACGCCCAGAGTCTCTTCCTGGACCCTCAGTCTGTCCCTCTGATTCAGAACCTGCCACCTTCTGCCACCCCCATGCCCCTGCACACCCCCAGTCATACCACCAAGTTTAGGGGTGAGCGGTGGAGCAGTCTGCATTTTTTGAAAGAACTGTGACCTCTTCCTGACCCACACACTTTTTCCCTCTACTATAAGTGTCATGCACCACTAAGGAACTGTAGCCATTTCAGACAGCAATAGTAAGATATTTGGTTAAAAGCAAACTAGTTTCATCGTTCCAATAGCTTTGAATTTCAGCTCTTTCAGAAGGGCCCAGTAGAGACAAAAGAGGCCTTGAGGACTGGGAGGGCGTGGAATCTACACTTCCTCTGATGATAATTTTTGCCTTCTTTAATGTTTTCCTCAAAGAATTGTTGACTCTTCCCTAGGATATGTGGCCAAGAGAATGGTCAAAGAGCTCCACCATTTCCTCTCTAACACTGAAGGGTCATAACGCTCCATACGAACACGAGGTTAATGTCTGCAGTTTACCGGAAGTTCTGTTTCCAAGGAAGGCAGAATGCACACAGCAGGGTCTGAGGTCTATCGCTTGCATCCGTGTGCAGTGTGGATTCCACCTGCCCCGTGGAAGTGCAGTGTGCACCTGGGCAGGTTCCCGCCCTCTCTGTGCTTGTACATCTCAAGGCGGGGGGTATCGGGGTCAAGTCCAGAGTCTCCTGGGCACTGGACATGCCATCGTACATAGCGTCCTGAGGAGTGGAGCACAGAACCCATGGGGTGCTTATTCTTAAGATCAAGGATGAGTCCTTGGAGAACTCACCCCACCCACCTTATGCTCCTGCTCATGGCTCCTTATTAACCTTTAATTCCCAGGACTTTCGTTATTGGCTCATATTCCTGTCTCTTTTTGGAGATTCAGAGTTTCATGAGGGCAAGAACCATGACTTTCTCTCGTTTTTCCTCATGGTACTTTGCTGGAGAGACACCCAGCAGATTGTTGAGCGTATGAGTGGATGAATGAATGAACGAGGTTCTACCAATCAAAGCAGTTCAGTGGCTTCTTCCCTAATTGACAACAAACTCCTGGACCTAACATGGAGACAACCCTACAGTGGGTCTGCAGCCCACTTTAGAGTCTGGGTTCCTCTAGGGATGCCTACTGCTGCTCAGCCCTGAGACCACAGTGGACTGCTCCTGGCTCCCAAAACATGCCTTGGGTTTTCTTGTTTTTGAAGATTTTTCTTTCTCCATCATCCTGTACCTTCATCCAAAGCAATCACTTACAATTGGTAAAACACATGGAGAAAGCATAGCTTAAGACTGATTGAGTATATTTTAGAGAATTTATTTAAAAAAGTTATTTACACAGTTTTTTGAAGTGCAAATTAATGCATATTCCTAAGCATAATGAACTAAATATGGTTAAATCTTATTTGTAAAATTTATAAATAAGTGCTTCACATTTTGTTTGCCTCTTGCTCAAAATTAGTTGAAAAGCTTTAAACAGGATATTCACAGAATGAAGCTTCAAAAAGATTTAGGTTTTAAAATTTTGATTAATTGTACTTATCTAAAGCAAATTTTGTGCACAAGGATGTTACTGGAATTTATTCCTACAAAAGAAAATGAGAAATACAGGCATACCTTAGAGATACTGTGGGTTTTGGTTCCAGATCACACCAATGAAGTGTATATTGCAATAAAGTAACACACATTTTTGTTTTCCAGTGCTTATAAAACTTACACTAACACTAAAGTGTATTAGTTGCTTAGTCATGTCTGAGTTTTTGTGACCCCATGGACTGTAGCCCACCAGCTTCCTCTGTCCATAGGATTCTCCAAGCAAGAATACTGGAGTGCATTGCCATTTCCTTCTCCACTGTTTATACTAAACTGTACTCTATTAAGTCTACAATAGCATTTTGTCTAAATATGTAGCTACCTTAATTAAAAATTACTTTATTGTTAAAATATGCTGACCATTGTCCAAGGGATTTGCCTCTATGTCGATGGCTGCTGGTTGATCAGAGTGGTGGTCACTGAAGACTTGGGTGGTTGTGGCAATTTTTTAAATATAAGACAGCAACGAAGTTTGCCTCATCAATTGACTCTTCCTTTTACAGTTTCTCGGTAGCAAATAGTGCTGTTTGATAGCCTTTTACCCTGGGTAGAAAGTCTTTCAAAATTAAAGTTAATCTTATCAAACCCTGTTTCTGCTTTATCAACTAACTTTATATAATATTCTGAATAGATTTGTCAATTCAATAATCATAATAGCATCTTTACCAGGAGTAGCTTCCATCTCAGGAAACAGAAAATGCTGGTTTTCTTGTAATCTGCAGCTACTTCCTTCCCTGATGTCTTGGGTGCCTCAGAGTCATCCATGAGGATAGGATTTGGCTTCTTCCAAACTCCTGTCAATATTTATATTTGCAATTTTCCCATAAATCGTGAATGTTCTCCTTGGCATTGACAATGGTAAATCCTTTCCAGAAGATTTTCAATTTATTTTGCCCGGATCCAAGTGAAAAATCACCATCTCTAGCAGCTATAGTCACATATTTCTTAAAGAATAAGACTGGAAATCACTTCAGATATGCAGATGACACCACCCTAATGGCAGAAAGTGAAGAAGAATTAAAGAACCTCTTGATGATGGTGAAAGAGCAGAGTGAAAAAGCTGGCTTAAAACAGAATTCAGAAACTGAAGCTCATGGCATCTGGTCCATCACTTCATGCCAAATAGATGGGGATACAATGGAAACAGTGACAGGCTTTATTTTCTTGGGCTCCCAAATCACTGTGGATGGTGACTGCAGCTATGAAATTAAAAGACACTTGCTCCTTAGATGAAAAGCTATGACAAACCTAGACAGTGTATTAAAAAGTAGAGACATTACTTTGCTGCCAAAGTTCCATATAGTCGAAGCTCTGATTTTTCCATTAGTCATGTACAGATGTGATAGCTGGACAATAAAAAGGGCCGAGTGCCAAAGAATTGATGCCTTTGAACTATGGTGCTGGAGAAGATTCTGGGTCCCTTGGACAGCAAGGAGATCAAACCAAGTCAATCCTAAAGGGAATCAACCCTGAGTATACATTGGAAAGACTGATGCTGAAGCTGAAGCTCCAATCCTTTGGCCACCTGATGGGAAGAGCCGACTCACTGGAAAAGACTGATACTTGGAAAGATTGAAAGCAGGAGAAGGGGATGACAGAGGATGAGATGGTTGTATGTCATCACTGACTCAATGGACATGAGTCTGAGCAAATTCTGGGAGAGAGTGAGGGACAGGGAAGCCTGGCATGCTGCAGTCCATGGGGTCACAAAGAATTGGACTTGACTGAGAGACTGAACAGCAACAAGACTTGGAAGTCAAAATTACTTCTTGACCCATTGGCTACAGAATGAATGTTCTGCTGGCAAGCATGAAAACAACATTCATCTCATTGTGCATCTCCATCAGATCTCTTGCTTGACCAGGTACATTGTCAATGAGCAGTAATATTTTGAAAGGAATCTTATTTTCCTTCTGAGCAGTAGGTCTCAGTAGTGGGTTTAAAATATTCAGTAACCATATTATAAACAGACGTGCTGTCATCTAGGCTTTGTTGTTCCATTTGCAGGGTACAGACAGAGCAAATTTAGTAAAATTCTTAAGGGCTCTTGGATTTTCAGAATGGTAAATGAGCAATGGCTTCAACTTAAAGTAACCAACTGCATTAGCCTCTTTGTCCTTTGAAACTTTGAAGCCAGGCATTGACTTCTCCTCTCTATAGCTGTGAAGTCATGGATAGCATTATTATTTTTTCTTCAAAAAAGGCTTTTTCATCTACATTAAAAATATGTTGTCTGGTGTAACCGCCTGTGCTATTATCTCCGTCATATCTTCTGGGTGCTGCAGCTTCTACGCCGGTACTGTTGCTTCATCCTACACTTTCATGTTGTAGAGGCAGGAGTCTTTCCTTAAACCTCATGAACCAACCTCTCTGAGTTTCAAACTTTTCTTCTGCAGCACCTCACTTTTCTAAGCCTTAGTGGATTTGAAGAGTGATGGTCTTCTTCTGGACTAGGCTTTGGCTTAAGGTAACGTGGTGTCTGATTTGATCTTCTATCCTGACCATTCAGACTTTCTCCATGTTGGCAGTAGGGCTGTTTTTCTTTCTTTTCATTCATGTGTTTACTGAGCAGCACTTATAGTTTTCTTAAAAAATTTCTGTGCTGCATTCACAACTTGGCTAACTGTTTAGGTAAGAGGACTAGCTTTCAGCCTGTCTCAAATTTCAACATGCCTCCCTCACTAAGATTTACCATTTTTAGCTTTTTGCTTAATGTGAAAGATATGTGACTCTCCTTTTTGCTTGAACACTTAAAGGCTGCTGTTAGGTTATTGATTGGCCTGATTTCTGTGTTTCAGAGAAGAGAGAAGCCAAATGAGGGGACTTTACTCACTATTAGTAGAGGCAGTGGATTAATCCTAACCCTTGTCTTCCGGAGGTCTTTAGTTTCCTCATTTTCTAATGAAAAGTTGTACTGGCCAATGACTGTCATAAGTATTTATAGAAGGCTTTCCTGGTGGTCCAGTGGTTAAGGATCCGCCTGCCGATTCAGGGGACACCAGTTCAATCCCTGGCCTGGGACGATCCTGCATACCACAGGGCAATTAGCCCAAATACCCCAACTACTGAGCCCACATGCCTAGAGCCTGCACTCCACAGCAGAGGAGCCACTGCAAGGGGAAGCCCAGACACCACAAGTAGAAAGTAACCCTCGCTCACTGCAACTAGAGGAAGCCCAGGCACAGCAACGGAGACCCAGCACAGCCAAAATAAATACATTTTTAAAAGTATATAAAATATTTATATATATTTGAGGCATATACATGGCACTACAAAAAGTCAGGAAAGAAACAGATTGGGGAAGTACTTGAACTTTGGTGAACTGGAGGGTGTTGGCCCCCAACCCAAAGAACCAGAAGTGAAGGAAATAAGCAAGATCTTGAGAGTTGAGAAAATAGGCCTCATGCTACTGAGGTCTTGTCCAGACTGTGTGCTCTCTCCCCCAGCCTCCTCCCTTCTCTCTTTCACTCAATTTCCCTTCAAGCACAGAAAGAAACCTCCTAGTGTCAAGTGACAAGTAGTGTGTTGCAGGCAAAGTAAAATATGTACAGATAATGACTAATGGCAGAGTGGGCACTGATAAGGCAGAAAAACAGGCTTGAGATAAAGAATTTCAAAGATCAGATTTATTTGATTAAAAAAAAATACCTCCCTTGCCTTAACTAGAAAAATAGGATTACTAGACAATAGCAAAAACCCAAGCTCATTTGTTATATTTATTGGCAAAATGAAATATAGCCGGTGTCTCCTTGAGAGCAATTTATTCCACCGAAGAGGAAGAAATAGGCAGCCACTAGTGGCCTTTTGGGCACCATCTTCGTCTTACCTCCCTTTCACCTTATTCTTCCAGACTAACTTATAAAGCTGGAGGAAAAGAGGCAAGCGGAAAACGTCTCAGTGAAAACCTGGGGTGTGAATTAATTGTGAATGAATGCAGCGTTTTACTGAAAACTAGACCCTTTTCCTCAGATCTCACAAGGGCCCATGGGGGAATCCTTGCCTGCACAAAGCCCATCAGGGTACACCCCTGACTGCCTCACCAGATCCTCCTGAGGAAGTCAGACAGCGGCTTATTATAGCCTGGGCTTGTTCCAGCAGTGGGAGACTGAATCTTTTCCAAGGTGGGTGGGGGAGTGTTGTGAGTGGAAGTCAGAGGTCCTGAGTTTCCTCAGGCAGGCTCCTAACTTCTCTGACCTGTCTCCTCATCTGAAAGCTGCAAGAATAATAAGATCTTCCATGTATGTGTCAAATGAAACAAGATAAATGGGAAAAAATTACGAGATGTGTTACGGACAAAATCGTGTCCTCCCCAATTTCATATTGTTGTTGTTCATTTGCTAACTCTTTGCAACCCCATGGACAGCAGCATACCAGGCTTCCCTGTCCTTTACTATCTCCCAGAGTTTGCTCAAACTCAATTTCACGTATTAATGCCTTAACTGTATTTGTAGACAGGACCATTATAGAGGGGATTAAGTTAAAAAAAGGCTGTTAGTCACTCAGTCGTGTCCAACTCCTTGTGACCCCATGGACTGTTAGTCACATACAGGTATCCAACTCTTTGCAATCCCCCAGGCTCTTCTGTCAATGGAATTCTCCAGGCAAGAATACTGGAGTGGGTTGCCATTCCCTTCTCCAGGGGATCTTCCTGACCCAGGGATCGAACCTGGGTCTTCTGCACTGCAGGCAGATTCTTTTTTCACTTGAACCATCTTATCTGTTAGAGTAGGTCCTAAACCAACCTGACTGATGTCCTTATAAAAAAAAAAAGGAAATCTAAACAAAGAGATACCAGGGATGCAGGCACAGAGAAAAGCCCATGTGAAGCCAGAGCAAGGAAGCAAGGAGTTAGTGTCCTTAGGCCGAGGAGAGAGGCTGGAGGAGGAACCGACCTACCAACATCTTGACCTTGCACTTGCAACCTTGGGAACCGTGAGGAAATAAAGTCCTGCTGTTTAAGCCCCCAGACTGTGGTATTTTGTCACTGCAGCCCTAACAACGGAATATAAGGTGCAAGTCATTCATCACTTATATGTGGAATCTAAAAGGAAATGAGACAAGTGAGCTTACTTACAACACAGAAGGAGACTCACAGACTTAAGTATGGTTGCCATTTGGAAGGACGAGGATGGGGAAGGGATAGTTAAGGAGTTTGGGCTGGACATGTACATACTGCTGTATTTAAGATGGATAACCCACAGTGACCTACTATACAGCACAGGGAACTCTGCTTAATGTCATGTGGCAGTTTGGGTGGGAGGGGAGTTGGGGGAAGAATGGATACATGGATATGCATGCCTGAGTCCCTTGGCTCTTCACCTGAAACTATCACAACATTGCTAAACAGCTATCAGTTCAGTTCAGTTCAGTTCAGTCGCTCAGTCGTGTCCGACTCTTTGCCACCCCATGAATCGCAGCACGCCAGGCCTCCCTGTCCATCACCAACTCCCGGAGTTCACTCAGACTCACGTCCATCGAGTCAGTGATGCCATCCAGCCATCTCATCCTCGGTCGTCCCCTTCTCCTCCTGCCCCCAATCCCTCCCAGCATCAGAGTCTTTTCCAATGAGTCAACTCTTCGCATGAGGTGGCCAAAGTACTGGAGTTTCAGCTTCAGCATCATTCCTTCCAAAGACATCCCAGGGCTGATCTCCTTCAGAATGGACTGGTTGGATCTCCTTGCAGTCCAAGGGTCTCTCAAGAGTCTTCTCCAACAGTCCAATACAAAATAAAAAGTTAAAACAAGGTGCAAGTCATTATACAGATGCTAAGGATAACTAGAAAAATACAAACATAGGATGTGTAGCACAGCTGCGTAGGGACCCCAGGGCATCATTCCACCTCTCTATCAGTGTCCTTTCTCCTGCAACACACACGTCCCCCAGGCAACCCCCCTTCAGGTGAGTGACACTTCCTTTGAAGAGAAATATCCTTTCCCACCTCCCATTTCCTGTCCTTCCCGCATCCTCCCACTAGCAGCATTATCTGGACCCTAATTACCAAAAACCAATTTTACATCCTTCAGCCATGAGACAGCAAATGTGAAGAAGATGAAAAGGAAATGAATATTTATAAATGAAAAGGGCAGGGGTTAACTCTCCGGTAGAGTATAATTAAATATCCTTCTCCTTAAAGCATTAAATATTTTGTGGGGATTTTATACTTTGTGCAAGTGTTACAAATGTCAATATTTATGCTACGCAATGCTACCAAAGAATACAAAATATGATGATTTTTTTTCACAGCACAATACTAATTTCAAAAACAATGTCAAAATGAATTCATAATTATATGGATATGGAAATGTCGTTGCTCTTTGAACTCTGCAAACCAGCAGAATGTGATTTATTTTTCATTTTTCTTGCTGCCTAAAAATGTTTAAAAATTTAATCTCTGTTGTTTTTCACAAGATAGATTACTTGGGCAGTGGATTTGGGGCAGGAAAATGAGATCCTCACATCTCCTGTCTTTATTTCATTTCCACATGGATTGCCACTGACACCTGCCCCTTTCAATAACCACTGAAAATTAATGACTGGTCCGCAAAATTGCAGATTTGAGTTTAAATTCAGAGCTGAGAGCAAAAACTGTTCAAAGAGTCCCTTCATCCTGAGAACTCCCACTGTGCCCAAAGGCAAGTGATTTCTTTTTATCCTCTTTCCATATCACCCTTCAGGTGATGCCTTCAGAAATTAATCTAATTTCTACTTCAGAGCCCATTGCCAAAATGCCAAATGTTACAGGTGTCCAGGGATTCTGGTTTGGCAATTAAAATGAGACAAAAACCTAGACTGGTGCAAAAAGCTAATGGTGACTGTAATTCTCTAGTTGGGTTTTGTTTTATCTTTCAAGTCTCCATGTCATGAAGTTTGCATCTCAGTCTCAGTTTAACTCAGGGCACCTGTTAAGATTCTCGCTCTGCCTTTGGGTGCCAAGGTCCTGAAGGGCATGGACGATCCCACGTAACCCTGGCGTTTCCATCACCGGTGCCCAGAGCCGCTTACTCAGTGCCTGACGAACTCAAATGTGGGAAGGGCAGTAAATCAGATGGGGAGAAGGAGGTGGGATTATCAGAAGATGCGGAGATGCTTGCCTCATGAGGATCCTGGAACTCTGGGCCCATCTTCAGGAGGTGAGACTGACCTTACTCATGGCTTTTATTCCCCATCCTCTAGGGGGCACATCAAAGCTGGCGCAAAGGAAGTATTTCACATATGGTAGCTGCCCACTAGCCATTACCCAAGAGACATTTTCTTCCAAGGGATCTAGTCATTGGCAGGGAAATGGTGCTTTGTTTTTGCAGAAACTCTTCACAATTTTATAGAAGTCAAAGAGTCTACAGATAATAACTGTTGGAGAGGGTGTGGAGAAAAAGGAACCTTCTTACACATTGGTAAGAATGTAAATTTGTGCAGCCGCTATGGAGAACAGTATGGAGGTGCCTTTAAATTAAAAATAGAGCTACCATATGACCCTGCGATCCCACTCCTGGGTGTATGTCCAGAGAAAACCATCATTTGAAAGATGCATGCACCCTGATGTTCACTGCAGCACAGTTTACAGCAGCCAGGACATGGGCAAGGAGGATTTGGTATATTTGGACAATGAAATATTATTAAGCCATAAAATTAGAAGAATGGAAGTAGTGCCATTAGCAGAAACATGACCTAGAGGTTATCATACTGTAAGCTAGAGAAAGACAAATATCACACAATATTGTTTCTATGTGGAATAAAAATACAAATGCAAATGAATTTATACTCAAAACAAAAATAGACCTACAGACATAGAAAATAAATGGTTGCCAAAGGGGAAATGTGGAGAGGGATAAATTAGGAATACTGGATTAACAAATACACATTGCTATATGTAAAATAGACAACCAATCAGGACCTACTGTATAGTACAGGGAACTATATTCAGTATTTTGTAACAAGCTATAAGGGAAAAGAATCTGAGAAAGAATATATATATGTACGTTTGAATCACTTTGTTGTAAATCTAAAACTAATAATATTCTGAATCAATTATACTTCAATAAAAATATTACAACATATTCATCTTAATGAAAAATTAATTTGTAATACTTTGTGTAATAATATTTTAATATGAGAGATGATTTTTTTGTAACTCAGGAAAAAAACAAAGTTGTAATAATTTCCACTGCAAAGCCGTGGCCAATGGCTATATAAATTGTTTTCCCTGATTAAATTAGGTGAGACCAAAATAGAAAGGGAGAAAAAAAAAAAAAACAACTGAGGGATCACGAGAGACTGAAAATCATAAAAAACCTAGTGATGCCTGTGAAATTGAGTCCAGTAAAAAAAAAAGAATGGTCTTCCCTGGTTTCTCAGATGGTAAAGAATCTGCCTGCAATGCAGGAGACCAGGATTCAATCCCTGGATGGGGAAGATCCCCTGGCGAAGAGAATGGCAACCTACTCCAGCATTTTTGCCTGAAGAATCCTACGGACGGAGGAGCCTGGCTATAGTCCATGGGTTCGAAAAGAGTCAGACATGACTGAGTGACTAACACTTTCACTTCACTTTTCAAAGAAAGAATGAAAGTGTTTCTGTGGGTAATGAGTCCACTAAAGGCATAAAAAGTAATTTCTCTTCAGACTTCTCCCCAGAGCCCAATTCAGGAATTCATTGGCTGAATAAGTCAGACTAATGGCTCTGAGGTGAGGGGCTAGCTTACTAGTGAGATGAAAACAAACACAAAAACTAATATAAGAGGAAAAGAGAAACAAGAGTCCCACTTAAGAAAACTTGTTATGTCCTGAAACATGGAATTTTCCCTGGTGTTCTGCAGTTCCCATTTCCAGGAAAGGCAAAGAAAGGGGCACCTTCCAGGCTTATCAGGAGCAGTCTGAAGGTTGGCAGAAGGAAGGACTCTTTCCCAATGCCTTCCTGAAGCTTCCTGGACCCCTCTCTGCACATGTTAAGAGGCAGAAAGGAAGAAAACAAACATTCAGAAAGATATTGTAATGTACCAACCCACGGCTGAGTACTTCAAATAAACCATCTTTCATCCCCAACCATTTGAAACAAACTCTGTTATCTTTAATTTACAATTCTAAAAACAGAGAAGAAATGTGACCCAGCTGAGGAGTTGGAGCAACTGATGCTTACTGCCCAGATTTAGACCAGGCAAGAGACCTGGTCTCTTACGAGACTTGCTGGTCTCATAAGTCTGAGTTCAGATGGATCTTCAGAGCAGGAAAAGCCCATAAACTGAGTGTTGGCGGCTCTCTGTCTTGGGAGCCCGTGGAGATCTGCTCCCCAGGAGGATCAAGCCCCCTGCCCTCCATCAGTGCCCGCGTCCCCTCCTTTGCCCTGTGGCTACAAGTGTGTGAGTATGCAGAACAGTCAGAAGCTATGGGAGAGGCCCCTTTCATTGGGTCTGCCTAGCTCATTGTAACAACCTGTAATGATAGACAGCACCAAGTACATGAACTCTTTCTACTTGTCCCCACCTGACTTTGGAGTGCCCATTCTTCCAGCCCAGCACCGCTTCCCAGCAGATGACAGACCAGGAAAGTGTTCTCATTCAGGAACCCCCCTCTCGCAGAGGTCAGACTGGCCTGGAGGACTCTCATCACCGGAGATGACATTTCACATGTGGAGTGACATAGTAAGGGCAAGGTGCGTGTTTTAGAGAATGTCAGTGCGTCTGTTGAACTGCACTGTCTTCATCTGCACCCAGATCACACCAAGTACATCTCAAACAAGGTTCAAGCAAAAACTTCTGTTTTAGGCTGTGTGTGTGTGTATGTGCGCGTATGTGCTCGGTCACACCTCTTTGCAGCCCGGTGGACTGTAGCCAGACAGGCACCTCTGTCCATGGGATACTCCACACAAGGATCCTGGAATGCATTGCCATTTCCTTCTGCAGGAGATCTTCCCAACCCAGGAATTAAACCCACTTCTCTTGCATCTCCTACGTTGTCAGGCTAATTCTTTACCACTGTACCACCTGGCCAGTTTTTCTAGATTCCCCGTGTGCTTCAGAGAGTCCAGCCTGTTTTTTGCTTCTGGATGCATTCTTCCCATTCTGTGCATTTCCTCTGATTAGCATTTCAAGTGTTTAAGGAGTAACTGTTAAACTCAACAGTGGATGGCCGAAAGTGACCCAAAGTGACACCACTGGTCAGTGGGGGACTGGGCTGTCAGCTTCTTCTTGGAAAACCTTGTGTATTTATTCCCATATTTTCTCTAACCATTCTCTAATACTTGAGGGTCAGATTGGGAAAATAATTTGTATTTAGTTTCTCAACCATCAGAAGTTTAATTCCCACCAAACAAAATAAATGACAGGGAGTCCGCCTTCATTACACATTTGTACATACAGAAAGCTTTCTGTACTAGGGATGAAGATGGAGTGAATTGCAGCCAGAAGGGAGGAGATGGTGAGGAAAGAGTAGACGCTTATGGAGCACAGAAGCCAAGAAGCCATGAATTCAAGGTGAGGCCTCTCCTTGCCCAGGGGTCGTCTCTCCCTGTCGCCTTCCCTGCATAACGATCCAGTTTGCCCTCCTCAGAGAGAAGTCTCCTTCGTTTTCGCCTTCCTGAGGAATCTCCCATTCATCCCCCTTTTATCAACCAGATTCGCTGCACAGTTAATCTCCCTTCATCTCTTCTTCACAACCATACGGGTTCCAATACACCAAGATGTTCCGCAGAACAAAGGGAGGTTCCTTCCGTTCCATCCTTCCCTTGCTGTGGTCATCCACGGGATGTGGTGAGCAGACTGAGCCTCAGGTGAGTTTCAGGTGTCAGTTTCAGGTGTCTTTCTGAGCCCCACCAGACACATTTCTGCAGAGATGGAGCCAGGCAAGTGTGCAATGACAGATGGAGACAGTCAACGGCCCTTTCAGGAGCAGCGCTGGCCAGTCTGCCCAGCAGCTGAAAGACCAGGATGGAGCTTGGACTCACTCCCCAGTGGGGAGGAGTGGGCAGGATTCCTGGAGCACAGCTCTGCCCTGGGGCCGCTCTGCTAGATCCCTCATCTCAAAGGGACCCCGGTGATTTGGAGGAGAAAGGTGCTTTCAAGAGCAGTCTTTATGATCAGTGCTTAGTCAAGGAAGACTTGTATTGAACAAAATGGTTGTGGCATACTGGGTTCCACTGAGGAAATATTTTCCTCCTAGCAGGCTGTAATTAACTATAAACCTTGCATTTCATGTTGTAAAAGACAAACTGGAAAGCAATTCAGCCTGTTGAATTTTAATTTTGTATGAAATCAAATTTCAAACACACTCAGTATATTGACTTTTGTACTGAAAGAAACTAAAGGAAGACTAGTGTTACAGCTCACCGTGAAAGCTTCTACCCCAAGCAGCTGGTCACTCAGAGGACTGGGACAGTGGTTACACTTAGATATTGTGCTGCTAACTATTCTGAGGAGGTTCCATTTGTTTGAGATAGACTCTGATATAGTGAGGCTCATCCCTTTGGCTTTGAACAACCTTTGTCTTTCATCTCTCTACTCCCAGGGACTTGTACGTGACCTGGTCTGTAACAGACTTCAGTAAATGTTTGTGAGGGAAGTTAGCAAATCTATCACTTAACATAAGACTCCATGTGGTGAATTAATATATATTACATGCCAAGTAACCCACTCCAGTATTCTTGCCTGGAAAATCTCATGGACAGAGGAGCCTGTCGGGCTACATTAGCAAAGAATCAGACGTGACTGAATGACTTAGCATGAGCGTATGCCAAGTACCCGGGGGTGATTTTCAGTGGAAACAGATTGAGTTCTCTACAGCATGGTCTGAGAATGCCATAAACAAAAATTACAATGGAAACACCTGGCATTTTCTTGATAACTTTCTGACCATGCCTTCTACTAGTGATTTTTAAACCAAACAACTAGCGTGTATTGAGAAACATTTGTGTGGTTTGTGTGGAAGTTTCTGTGCTTTAAAAAGACTTCTGCCTCACAAAGGAACTTAGAGAAATGGGGTATCAGTTACTCAAATCAACATTGTTTCATAGTTAGAAGATGTTATGTAGGATTATAGGGGCTTTCCTGGTAGCTCAGCTGGTGAAAGAGTCTGCCTGCAATGTGGGAGATCCCTGTTTGATTTCTGGGTTGGGAAGATCCTCTGGAGAAGGGATAGGCTACCCACTCCAATATTCTTGGACCTCCCTCGTGGCTCAGATGGTAAAGAATCTGTCTGCAATGCAGAGACCTGGGTTCAACCCCTGGGATGGGAAGATCCCCTGCAGAAGGGCATGGCCACCTAGTCTAGTATTCTTGCCTGGAGAATTTCCGTGGATAGAGGAGCCTGGTGGCCTACAGTCCATGGGGTCACAAAGGGTTGGACACGACTAAGTGACTAAACACAGCACATGTAGGGTTATACATTATTTGGATGACAGGATACGACACAGAGATGCTCAAACAGATGAAAGGCAGAGCTCTGGTTACTTCTGGCTCTGAAGGAGGGAAGGCAGCTCTGGGCCACATCTGGGCACAGGGGACCAGCAAACCATACCTTGGTATGGCAATCTGGGTGGGCTTAGTGAGGCTTGAGAGCTCTCTGTGAGTTGGCCAGCTTGAGTCAATCCTTGGGCTCTGGGGCACAGAGCTGGCCTTAGTTGATTGATAACTGTTCCAGGGCAGCTACCGTGGCTTCCTAGTGGCCTGGAGTGTCAGAGTCCCACAGGGGAAGTAGTTGGGGCATTTGTTGTGTCATTCAGACTGCTAAGTCATGTCTAACTCTTTGCAACTTCATGAACTATAGCACGCCAGACTCCTGTGTCCTTCACTGGCTCCGAGAGTTTGTGCAAATTCATGTCTGTTGAGTCTCTGATGCTATCCAACCATCTCATCCTCTGCCACCCCCTTCTCCTCCTGCCTTCAGTCTTTTCCAGCATCAAGATCTTTTTCAATAAGTCGGCTCTTCACATCAGGTGGCCCAAGTATTGGAGCTTCAGCTTCAGCATCAGTCCTTCCAATGAATATTTAGGGTTGATTTCCTTAGGATTGACCGGTTTGATATTCTTGCAGCCCAAGGGACTCTCAAGAGTCTTCTCCGACACCACAATTCGAAAGCATCAGTTGTACATCAGCTGGGGCACAGAGTTTATCAATTGCTTAAGAAGAGAAACTAGTCTTTTGGCCAGGGTCTCAAAACTGAATCAAGACACTGTTTCAAAAATCCCTACAACACCCTATGTTGCAATAATGTAATAATGCGTCTTCAGGTGAGTGTCAGATGGCATCAACGCCATTCTTCCAACCAGAATTTTGATAAATGCCTTACACCACTAAGTCTTCATGACCTTTGTGTGTGTGTGAATGTATGTGTGTGTGAGTGATGTGGAAGTGCATGAATTACAAAATTTTAGTGACTGGGTTGAGAGAGAACATGATCACAGGTGCTCTTTAGAGACATTTTAAACACCGTGACTGTCATACAAACCAAAGTCATGTTTAGAATTGGGGCCAGATGAACGAAATGTGCTGAGTTCTGCATATTCCAAAGGCATCTGTTGACAAATTACTATCATGACCTAGTTGGGGTTTGAAGAAGTGAGTGTTTAAATGCTTCCTCCAAAGGCACTGACTGAGTGCCACTGTCACCAAATGCCACAGGGCACAAGCCAAAATAACAGCCTGTGTGCTGGGGGCAGATGGTGCTTTGCAGCAGAGCCATGGGGGTGGAGTTTTCACTCTGATTGGCACGTGCAACCTGACACCTGCCTTAACTCCCATGTCAGGACTTTGGGTTGACCAGCTGTCTGTAAGCTCATTAGGGTTTTGTGTAAAACTTGACTGGTTATTACGAGGGTGATGGCCACAGTAGATTTGATATTATTTAGTTAAGACTGAATACTATTCCTTTTTTTAAGTGTGCATTTAATTAGAGACATGAAAGTATTTTTTGCCATAGAAATCTTACAACTTTTCTCCTACTAGTGTTTAGAAAACTACGTATCACCTTCCAGATTTCATTATACTTTTTATCATGTGTCACTAAATAAACACAGGATTATTTAGGAAGGAACAATACTCTAAGTTATGTACACACATGTATATATATATATGTAGTATATATGGTGTGTACATACACACACATATAAATGCTTTCATGCTTAGTTGCTCCGTTGTGTCCAACTTTTTCCAGGCAAGAATGCTGGAGTGGGCTGCCGTTTCCTCCTCCAGGGGACCCTGCTGCGTCTTCTGGAGTCTCCTGTGCTGGCGGGCAGGCTCTTTTCCACTGAGCCGCCTGGGAGCCCGTGTGTGCATACGGCGCGCACATCCCTTAGTCCTGCCATTGACAGACAGTGACTTTACTCCTCCAGATCGGATGCTGTTCTTTCCTAGTGGAAGAGGTTGAACTAGATGGAAGATTTTATTTAGGTTTTACAGCCTTGATTATGTTCAAAGGAGGAAAAAAAAAAGAAGAAAGGAGTTTAATACTTGATGGTTACAGAATATCTGTACTTATAGCATTTTAATTTGCTCAAAGGAAGAGACAGTAGTTGATCTCATGTCCTTGTTAATTTCTTCAGAGCTCATAATTTAATATATTAGCATAAAATGAGGTGGGAAAGCTGACTAATTTTCCTTTACTTGTAACATACCTTAAGGAAATTTTTTTAATTAATCTACAAGCCCCCAAGGCAGATGATAATAACAAATAATGAGAGCAGATGAGAGAATGACAGATTTGCTTGTGGCCTACCAGTCCTAGCCCCCAGTGGGGAAAAAATTAGGAAAGAATTCATGCAATAATTTTAAAACAATCCCTAAAGGTGGCAGGATCTCTTAAGACTTACACTATTTATCTTCAAAAATCTCTTTTCAATTAAACATACTGATACTTGGAATTAAATAAAAGCCTTGGAGGGTAGGTGGTACTTTCGCTTTGCACAATTTAAAATGCAGACATCTCAGATATACCAGTGTGGACTGAAGATTTCCTAAGATCAAATACTCATTTATTTGAAAGAAAGAGATGTAATTCCACAAAGCTCTTGTACAAGACCCTAGAGTAATTACAATCAATCTATTATCAAAGAGAAAAGAGACAAAACATGTTGATGAGGATGTGGAGAAAAGGGAATCCTTATAACTGTTGCTGGGAAAGTAACTCAATATAGCTGCTATGGAAAACAATATGGAGGTTCCTCAAACAATTAAAAATAGAACTACCATATGATTCAGCTATTCCACTTAGGGGTAAAAATCCCAAAGACTTGAAATCAGTATCTTGAAGAAATATCTACACTCCCATGTTCATGGTAGCATTTTTCACAGTTGCTAATGTTGGAAACAACTTAAGTGCCCTTTGGTGGATGAAGGCATAAAGAAAATACACACAATGGAAAATTATTCAGTGGGAAAAAAGGAGGAAATCCTGCCATTTGTGATGACATGGATGAAACTGGATGGCATTAAGTGAAATAAACCAGACAGAGAAAGCCCAATATTATATGGTGTCATTTATATATGGAAAATTTTCTTTAAAAAAGCTGATAAGCTGATTATAGAAACAGAATAGAATAATAGAATGGTAAATATCAAGCGCTGGGAGGAGGGGAAAATGAACTGATATAAGCCATAGCTTATACATTTTCAGTTATAAATCCTGAGGATGTAATGTACAGCATGGTACCTTGACGACTATAATTAAAAACACAATATTAATATTTTATATGCATTTTAAACTAGATCTTAAACATTTTTACCAAAAAAAAAATGGCAAAAAGAAGAAGAGGAAGCAGGAGGAGGTGGAGAAGAATTAATATTAAGAAATACAGACTGAATTCCATGGGCAGAGGAGCCTGGCAGGCTACAGCCCATGGAATCACAGAGTCAGACACCACTGAGCCACTAACACTTGTACTTGCACAGACTGAAATCAGTATCTCAAAGAGCATTGTTCACACTGAGCACTTTCACAATAGTCAAGAGGCCAAAACAACCCATATGCCCATATAGACAGATGAATGGATAAAGAAAATGTTGTATATATGTACAACAGAATGTTAGCCTTAAAAAAGAAAACTCTTGCCACATGCTATAACATGGGTTATGCATGAAGACATTATTTTAAAGTAGCCCAGTTACAAAAAGTTCCACTTATACGAAGAATGTGAGGTGGTCACAGAAGCCAAAGGTAGAATGGTGGTTGTTGACGAATGGAGAGAGTAGCATGGTAACATATATATTACCATATCTACAAAATAGCCAGGGATTTGCTATATGACTCAGGGAGCTCAAACTGGGGCTCTGTGAAAAACTAGCGGTGTGGGATGAGTTGGGATGTGGGAGAGAGGCTCAGGAGGGAGGGGACATATGTATACCGATGGCTGATTCATGTTAAAGTACGGCAGAAACCAACATAGTATTGTAAAGCAATTATCCTTCAATTAAAAATAAATACATTTAAAAAATAGTGGTTGTAAAGGGACAGGGTGAGAGGGTAATAGTCTGATGGGTATAGAGGTTCAGTTTTGCAGGATGAAGTAACTCTGGACATCTGTTCCACAAGGGAATGAATATAACATTTAAATATAATTAATCTGTGTACTTAAAAAAAAAAAGGAAATATAGGCTTGATTGAGACCACACCGACAGCAGTAAAGCACGTAGAAGATTTCTCCCCTTGGGGACTCATAGGAGATTTCAAAGTGTCAGAAACAGTGAGTTAAGATTTCACCCTTAACCTGCTAGCCTATATGTTTCTTTCGTGAATACAAAAGCTGAAAATTCTAGTTTGCATAACAGTCTCCTACTAGCTTTTATCATTATAAGTCTACATCTTTATTAACTACTCTTTAGCCCTCAGAAGAGATTTACAATACAAACATTATTTTGAAGCAAACCATTTTGGCAGGCAGGCAAGATGTTGCCACTCAGACTCTATCTGTTGAGTCTAGCTCTGCCAAAACATCCAAATAGTGTACATGTATATCCAGAAAAGCAGCCACATTTATTTGCCTTTTGTATCCCCTGAAGTAACCCAGAGCTGGGTACAGAGCTGGGTGGGTGATCCACAACCTCTGGATGGTAGTGGTCCTTGAAGATAAAGAACTGTGCTCCATACTTTTATTGTCTCACCTTTGCATTTTGGAATGTACCAAACACCTATGTGACTCACAGGAAATGTAACTGCTGGATTTGTACTCTTTTCTTAAATCATGATTTCTGTCCATCAAAGTGCAAAGAAAATAGCATATCTCATTCTCGTCCCAGCTGTTCATCAAACTGTCTGCATGTTCAGGGAGAGGGAAGCCTGGTGTTCCTGTCTTGGTTTCTTAGGAATGACCTATGTAAAATGTCATCACATTTCCCAAAACAAACACACCAAAAATAGAACAAACCAAACCAACCAACCAACCAGACAGATGAAAACCAGGCCATACTTAAGGCAAAAGTGAGTACCTTTTCTTAAGCCTATTCCCAACCACCTCCTCAGAGTAGAACAAGTATAAATTAACTCTTTTGGGGGGCTTATTTTTCTTATATCATTAGCATAATATTCACTGGACAAAAATCATATTTGAATTTAGCAAATGTGAGTTTCCACAAGTCATTTTTGCCTACTTTGGTGGACAATCAAGCATGCATTTTCTAACAAAATAGGAGGTAAAAGTAAGAAAGAATTCTTGATGAAAGGTGAAGTTGATACACCATTAGGAATTAGTCACCTGGCCATTTTAATCATGGTGCAGAAATTAGATTAATAATGCAGCATATGATAATATGTTGTGGTCTAGTTGCTTGGTCGTGTCTGACTCTTTGTGACCCCATGGACTGTAGTTCGTCAGGCTCCTCTGTCCATGGGATTCTCCAAGCAAGAATACTGGAGTGGATTGCCATTTCCTTCTCCAGAATTTAATACATTTCCAGTATTCAATGCTGGAAAAGCCCAATTCCCACTGGTAAATTATAATTGGTGTCAACAGACGCCCCCAGGACAAGAAGCAAAACTGAAGATGAGAAGAGGACTTGGGTCACACCCGGTTCTCCCAGGCCCAGTTGCTGTCTAACAAATACAGGGTTTGCATATGGCCTCGTCTAAGATTCCACACCAGGCAAAGTGCAGATTCTCTGCTGTTTCTCAATTTTTGTTTTGAGGCAGAGAGAAAGGTGCATGTTAAACTGAACTTTGCAGAGATGGAGCCATATTCAGGCCTATTTCTAAGAGGCAGAATATCCCAGACTTGCCCTTGATTCAGAAACAATATTTCAGCATTGGACCCTAATTAACTGTGTTGGTGGTTGTGGTTTAGTCTCTAAGTCTTGTCCAACTCTTTGCGACCCCATGGACTGTAGCCCACCAGGCTCCTCTGTCTGTGGGATTCTCCAGGCAAGAATACTGGAGTGGGTTACCATTTCCTTCTCCAGGGCATCCTCCCAACCCAGGAATCGAACCCAAGTCTCCTGCTTTGCAGGAGATTCTTTTTACTAACTGAGCTATAAGGGAAGCTCAATTAACTGTGTTGACCAAATGCAAATGATCAGAAAGCTGATCCACCTTCACAGGACTGTTTTCTCAGAGACACCTGGGCTCTGTAGCAAACAAGAACTGGGGTTGCTTACACCCTATGTTGACTCTGAGGCCTCATATTTGGGGGCAACAGGTGCTTTTCCAGAAAAGCCTTCCACTGCATGTCTCCAAAGGGTCTTCGGAGAACAGCAGTCAGAGGAGGGGATTCTGGTGGATGAAGAGGCCACTTGGTGGCCCACTGTTCTTCCAAGCCAGCAGCATGTGGACATTACTCAGGACTCATCACTGTTTCCTTGGTGTGCAGTTTCATCTCTTCCCTTTCCAGGGACACCAGCAAGTACACACCCAGGTCCATGATACATCTGGCCCTCTGGGGAAGATATGGTGAAGGCAGGGAGGAGCCTGGGAGAAGGTGCCAAGGCTCTCTGACAAAATGTCAACATTTGTTCAGCATTTGTGGTTGATGCGTGGGAAGGGGTGTGTTAGTCGCTCAGTTGTGTCTGACTCTTTGTGACCCCATGGACTGTAGCCTACCAGGCTCCTCTGTCCATGGGATTCTCCAGGCAAGAAAACTGGAGTGGGTTGCCATGCCCTTTTCCAGGGGATCTTCCTGACCCAGGGATTGAACCTGAGTCTCCCGCATTTCAGGCAGATTCTTTACTGTCTGAGCCACCAGGGAAGCCCGGGGGGGGGGTATTATTTTCTGTACTTTCATATATTTCAAAAAATTCCTGAAAATTACCTCATTTAAACACTGTTTTAGCAACAACGCCTATCAGTAAGCAGGAATACCTTATAATTTTCTAAATTATTGGTAATCCTTTCTTTCTGTCTGGAGTATTCATTCCAATTAAAGAGAAAGCTTTGGTTGACTTTCTTAAAAGTCATTTTTTTTTCATAAAAAATAAGTACATTTATAATTCATAATAAATACATATACAAATATCTATATGCATTAATATGTACACATATATATACATTTGTGATATATACATTTGTTATGCATTTGTGATACATTAAAGTCACTATTAATCTAGGAATTCCTGGACAAGAATTGGAATAAGGAAAACCCAGGCCACTCTTTCTGGTTTTTCCCTCATTTTCCTTCCAGGGTGATGAAGGCAAAGTGATAAGGCCAATGACTGTTTGCTTGAATATAGTTGTATTATCATCAACAGTTGTAATAATATGCAAAAGCAGAAACCTAGGTTTTAACAAATTAAAGTGTTTGCTGGAGGGCCTGGGACTGGAAGGAGGTGGCTGCTCCTTCCCACAGGCGCGGGACCAGAAATCTGAGCAGAGAAGGAGCAGGTCTGCAGAGCTGGAGGCCCTGAGCTCGCATGGACCTGCCTCCTAGAGACCTGAATCAGTGGAGTCAGCGCAGTGTCAAGGCGAGTACGAAGAACACTGATGTAACTCAAAAATAAAATAAAATGTGTGGATTCGCACTGAGAGTTGCTCTGTGCTTAGTGAGGGAATAAAACAAGATTTGTAGTTAAGAAGTGGTTTTAACCCCATTCAAACTTCTGTGCTCAGCTCCATTTTACTCCCATAGGTTTGATCTATGTACACGAATTTTACTAGCTTTCAAAGCTATAGTAAATATTTTTGAGGTGAGTAGGGTCAATTTTCTTGAAGAAGAGCATCTACATTTAGAAAAAGAGAGTAAGAACACACTGTGTAACTTCAGAAAGCTGTTGTAGGAACTGTAGGGACACCGAAGGTCAAACTTTCAAGACTCAGAAGAACAGAAATTGTTCTCCTGGGCTGACACCCCTGCAAAGCCCCAAAGATCATGCTCCATCCCCGTTGCGTGTGCTGTTTGAGAGAGGCTGGTGCTGGGTCTCTGGTAACCTGTCTGGGCATGCCTGGTGCCCAGTGGAGCAAACCAGGGCACGTCTAGATGGTAGTCCTGGGGAAGGAAGCAAAACGACTCAGCTCAAGTCAGGCTCTGGGTATGGCATTTCAAGATGGGATTATCCTGATTATCCCAGAATCTGTCACATAGAAGAGAGACAGACGGGAGGGCCCTGTGTCCAGCGTACACAGTCTCTGGACGCTGCCAGCACCCAGGCAACCTTGTGGCTGCACAGGAAAGACAACGAGAACTTTCAGGGTTAGAACCGGCCAGAGCCCAAGAGGTTGACTTGGGCTCACCCAAGCGGTTACCTCCAAGCTGCTCAGGACACAGTGATGGACGCTTTACGTGCATTGAGCAGCATAGGTACCATTCTACAAAGGAGAATTCTGAGAAACAGAGAAATTATTTAGATTTTCCTAATTTAAATGGCTATTAAAAAGGGATAAAAACAATACCATTATAGTATTATAACAACACTATAACAATAAAATAAAGAGAATAAAATTTAGTACCTCTTGTAATGAATTTGAAAATCTCTAAGGAATGCATTTTTATAAGGATATAAATATAAATTAAATTACATACACAAACACACTTAGACCACATGTGTGTGAACTCATTCAATTCTGTGAAAATTTGAATGGCTTCTTAATAGCCATGGGAGGAATTTAAAGGGTTATCAATATTACTGGTGAATACAGATTCTCTATTTATAAATAAAATCCTGGCAGGTTTAATTTGAGAGGATAACAAAATTAGTGAAAATGATATGTTTGTGATGCAGCGATATTTCACAACTGGAAAAATTCATTAATATAATTCATTTAGTTGATAATTTTTACCCACAATGGTTCCTTATAAGAAATTACTCTATACAGGGATGTTTTGATATCCAATTTATAGATGGTTTGTATCCTTATTTTTTTCCTAACAGCATTTATTTAGTTTTATGTGGTTACTCACAGCTGCTCTTCTCTAAGATGGAAAGTGTTTTTGGATTCTTTTTTTTTCCAGTGCTACAATTCATGTACTTTACAACTAGATCTTCTGATAGTTAAGTTCCTCAAATGGTAGATTTGGCATACTTCCTTCATTTTATTTTATTTATTTTTTGGCCATGCCTCGGGCCTGTGGGATCTAGTTCCCTGACCAGGGATTGAATCTACACCTGCTGCATTGGAAGTACAGAGTTGTAACCACTGGACCACCAGGGAAGCCCCCACTTTCTTCATTTTAGAGTATCATAAATAGAAAAGTAAGAATTACCCCAACTCCATTTCCTAGAGACACTTTAGTTCAGTTGCTCAGTCATGTCCACTCTTTGCAGCTCCCTGGACTGCAGCATGCCAGGCCTCCCTGTCCATCACCAACTCCTGGAGATTACTCAAACTCATGTCCATTGAGTCGGTGATGTCACCCAACCATCTCATCCCCTGTCATCCCCTTCTCCTCCCGCCTTCAATCTTTTCCAGCATCAGGGTCTTTTCTAAAGAGTCATTTCTTCACATCAGGTGGCCAAAGTAGTGGAGCTTCAGCATCAGTCCTTCCAATGAATATGCAGGACTGATTTACTTTAGGGTGGACTGGTTGGATCTCCTTACAGTTCAAGACACTCTCAAGTGTCTTTTCCAACACCACAGTTTAAAAGAATCAATTATTTGGTGATCAGCTTTCTTTATGGTCCAAGTCTGACATCCATACATGACCACTGGAAAAACCACAGCTTTGACTAGATGGACTTTTTGTTAGCAAAGTAATGTCTCTGCTTTTTAATATGCTGTCTAGGTTGCTCATAGCTTTTCTTCCAAGGAGCAAGTGTCTTTTAATTTCATGGCTGCAGTCACCATCTGCAGTGATTTTGGAGCCCCCCAAAATAAAGTCTGTCACTGTTTCCATTGTTCCCCATTTATTTGGCATGAAGTGTTGGGACCGGATGCCATGATCTTAGTTTTCTGAATGTTGAGCTTTAAGCCAGCTTTTTCACTCTTCTTTCATCAAGGGGCTCTTTAGTTCTTCTCCAATTTCTGCCATAAGGGTGGTGTCATCTGCATATCTGAGGTTATTGATATTTATCCTGGCAATCTTGATTCCAGCTTGTGTTTCATGCAGCCTGGCATTTTGCTGATGTACTCTGCATATAAGTTAAATAAGCTTCCCTTGTGGCTTAGCCTGTAAATAATCTGCCCCCAGTGTGGGAGACCTGGGTTCAATCCCTGGGTTGGGAAGATCCCCTGGGGAAGGAAAAGTCTATCCACTCCAGTATTCTGGCCTGGAGAATTCCATGAACTGTATAGTCCATGGGGATGCAAAGAGTCAGATGTGACTGAGTAACTTTTGCTTTCTTAGAGACAAGCAAGCTTAATATTTTTTCTATGTAATCACACTCACATTATTTCAAATGTGATTTCTAATTGGATTTGTACTTTTCATCAAATAATCAACACCTCCCCATGCCAATTATTAGAGAAATACTTCTACATTAGTAAGCTCAGTGTATAAGAGATTCCTTCTCAGTGGTGAACTGAATAAGGAATTTACAAAATGTGACTTTAAATAAATGAACTGCCTAAGAAAGTACATGTTTTGGCTGAAAAATTATTATCTGACAGTGTCACAGAAGAGAATCCCAGAATTTTGGAAGTATTGGCAAATGAAAATTAGACTGATAGATGGCATATTTTGAAAATATCTGTCACATGAAGGAAGAGAAGCAACATGAAATTGGAATTCATATACAGGCACAGAGTAGGTGCTTTAATCACATTATCTTGTTTACTGCAAGGAGACAAGGTTTACCCTGCATGATCACTGAACAAAACTGTAGAATAAAGTGCTGTGGACTGTGGACAGGAAGGACCAGCACGAGAGTCTGGTCCAGCTCTAAATCAAGACCTTGAGATGCTGGATTTGCAGTTGCCTTCCCAGACACTGAAACAAAGAGAGTAAAACCCAGTCTAGTAATGGAGATAGAACATGTAAAGTGCTTGGCACAAACATGATACTTCGCAAGTGGTTGTTTAGTTGCTAAGTCGCGTCCAACTCTTTGGCGACCCCATGGATTATAACCTGCCAGGCTTCTCTGTCCATGGGATTCTCCAGGCAAGAATACTGCACTGGGTTGTCATTTCCTTCTCCAGGGGATCTTCCCGACCCAGGGACTGAACCCGGGTCTCCTGCAATGGCAGGAAGATTCTTTACCACTGAGCCCCCAGGGAAGCCCAGTGAGTGATAGAAAATTATCAGCAGAGGTTGGAGTGAACTTTTTACCCGACAACACTTTAAATATGTAAGCAGACAGATGCTTACTATAAAATAAAGGATTTTTATTAGAAATTCCATTTGATGCTCTAACCACTAATAACTAATCTCAGAACTGATAATGATATTGCACCTGAAGAGGAGAAAACATGAAATATGTTAGCTATATTTTCAAGTAGAGTAAGATCTGAAAATCTTACTTGAAAATACTTGTGATTCAGTTTAGCCTTTACATTTTTTTGACAGCAAATTCTGCAAGCATATGACTGCATTTTTAATTTCTAGAAAAGTTAAGCAAAGAATAAAAGCACAGTTTCTACAGAAATAATTCTGTTTCAAGTAATCATAGGAATAGAACAATAAAGCATAATTATGTGAAATGGATTATGTGGAACTTTGAAGAAAGACTGTGGAGGACATTATATGATATGTTCACAGATAGTATTTTGGCCAATTTATTCAGTCCTCCTATTCACGCCTAAGCTTGGAACAAATGATGAAGAAACATAAGCCTTTGGCGTTAAAACCAAGCAATTCCAAATACAAAAGGCAAGCCCATTCATTTTACACAGATGTTCATAGGGAGGTATTTTATGAATACAATACCACAATCCAGCTGTTCTGAAAAGCCAACTCTCAATTTTCACTTCTCTTAGTGTTTAAGTGTTAGTCACTCAGTCGTGCCTAACTCTTTGTGACCCAGTGGACTGCAGCCCACCAGGCTCCTCTGTCCTCAGTCCATGAGATTTTCCAGGCAAGGATACTGGAGTGGGTTGTCATCTCCAGGGGATCTTCCCAACCCAGGGATCAGAACCTGGGTTTCCTGCACTGCAGGCAGAGTCTTTACCGACTGAGCTACAAGGGAAGCCACCCTATATATTTTCAGAAGTGATTAGAGTGAGCTCCTAGTCTTGTCTATGAACTTAGTGAAGAATCGAATACACATAAAGCCTAGCATCAAAATATTGGCCAGGACTACAAAATAAGCCAGGACTCCCAGAGCTGGGTCGAGTAGGAAAATCACAAGATGAGTCTGGAGCATCTTATTGTGCCAAAAAGCAAACAAGTTCCTAAAGAGTCATAGGAACGTATCAACAGCAGCCAGGAACCAGTTGGAAGAGCTGTCTTGGGTACAGTCTATGAAAATGTGGGCATCAAAATAGATAATTACTGTAATAGGCAGTGTATATTGAATATCATATTGCATTGCAGCCAATCTTGTTTCAAAGGGTGAAATCAATGATAACACATTTCTTAGAGTCAAACTCACTAAAAAAACATGATCATCAAAGATTTGGAAAGGCTCTCCAAAGTGCTGGGCACATTCAGTGATAACACTGCAAACCACTGTTTAACATAAAAATATAGAAGTCTATGTTGATTAAAAAAAAAATAAGAGAAGGGAAAGCTGTCTCTTCCAATTTGATGACAATTAGTAAAAATAGAATGATGGAGTTAGAAAATCATCAGTGGATGCTGTTGTTGCTTAGTCACTAAATGGTGTCAGACTGTTTGGGACCCTATGGACTGTGGCCCAAAAGGCTTCTCTGTCCATGGGATTCTCCAGGCAAGAATACTGGAGTGGGTTGCCGTGTCCTCCTCCAGGGGATCTTTCCAACCCAGAGATCGAACTTGTATCTCCAGTGGCTCCTGCACTGCAGGCAGATTCTTTACCACTGAGCCACAGCAAAACCCCAACCACCAACACTGCACTTGCTTTAATCCCTTGGAATAAGATCGGCTGCAATGGGACACAATGCTCCACATTTGCATTTTATGTTCTTGAACTAGAAGATGTTTCCCTCAACTTTTCGAGTAATTAGCTTCACCCTTCAGATGAGCTTTAATATCCCCTCCTCAAGAGACAAGACCCTTGTAATTAGGACTTTCTCAGTCACTGTTTCTCTCTCTCTCTCTTTTTTTTTTAGAAAGCTTACACATTTGCAAGTAAATTGTTTGCTATTTGTTTACTTGTTTGTGACCTTCTCTCTCCCCCCACCAATATGTTGCTCTGTACGTGTTTCTAGGAAGAATAAACTTGATGAGAGCTTGCTGTGTACCCAGTGTGTACCTCGCTCTCTCCCTCTCTCTGTCTTTATCTCTGTCTGTCTCTCAGGTGTTCAGTTCAGTTGAGGAGAGCTTTGAAAGAGCTCTTTCAAGGAGACTCGATTGTCAAAAGATGCTTGTGATTCTGCAGTTGTCAGTAAAGGGCTCAGCAAGGTCACTCCTATGAGCTTCCTATTGGAAACATCACTGGGGTTGGCAATGAGTCAGCAGTGGGTGAAGCATGGGGAATGTTCCCGGTGGGGATGTTGATGGAATGATCTGGGTCTGCAGTGTCATGGAGAAGGTCAGCCCCAAGCCCAACTGCAGATGAGACCCACCCTGGAGTCACCGGTCACTGGAGGTCCCTGCCAGGACAGGTCTCTGCCAGTACAGGCAGCCCTCAGGGGAAGAGGTCTGAGCTAGTTATCCACTTAGCAGAGAGAATGGCCACAAGGAAGAAGCTCAGGGAGAGCATTTATACTAATCATCCAAGGCTCCCTGGAGAAGGAAATGGCAACCCACCCCAGTGTTCTTGCTTGGAGAATTCCATGGATAGAGGAGCCTGGCAGGCATCTCATGGCGTCACAAAGAGTCAGACACGACTGAGCAACTATCACTCACTCATTCACTCATTCAAGGCTACTGTATTTCTTCCGCATGGGAGAAGCTCATTGGCTATCTTAAGTTTCAGCTTTCTTATCGGATAAATGTAGGAGTAATTGATTTTCACATGTCTCTTTCCATGTAGAATTATAGAATCTAAGGCCTAGGTCATAAATGAAATTCTCTGGTTGTCTAGAGAATCAACTATTTTAAAGTCAGAGTATAAAGTTGGTGTCCATACAACAAAGGGTAAGAAGGTGGAGTGGGGCTGACTGGTTGGTCCCATGAAGTGGAAAGATGAAACCATAGATATTGAATTATTATTTAAAATCTATTTAGGTGCAAACAGGATTAATATTATAATCTAATAAATACAATGGCTTCCTTGGTTGCTCAGATGGTAGAGAATCTGCCTTCAATGCAAGAGACCTGGGTTCTATCCCTGGGTTGGGAAGATCTCCTGGAGAGAATGACTACCCACTCCAGTATTCTTGCCTGTAGAATTCTATGGACAGAGGAACTTGGCAGGCTACAGTCTATGGGGTTGAAAAGGGTTGGAAATAACTGAGTGACTAACACTGAATAAATACAAAGGTGAACATTGGTAGAAATACTAATGTTCATTTATGTCCTATAGTAAACTATTACATGGAAGAGACTTGACATATTTTGATAGTATTCATCTGCTCTTAAACAGCAAGATTACTTTTATATAAAGTTAATATGATCTTACATTCCTTGATAATGAACTTAAATTTTAAAATCTCCTTTGCTGAGAAAGCAAGTATATTTGCTGTCCAGCAATTTATACTCAGCATTTGTCAGATAGCCTCTTGGGGGCAATAAAAAGAGACCCAGGCAATCCAAATCACATCGTATAATTTCATTCTATAATTGCAATGAGTACGCAGTGGGTTAGAATTAAGCAGCACATGAGGAGAACTATTGTTATTATGGTGATTCAATTTTACCTAATATTCACTTCTTTTTAGTGTGTTAAGAAGCAATCTCAAAATAATGAACTTAGCTGGAATACAAATCCCATGATATATAGAAATAAAAATCTCTATTCTTATTATTCCCATTTAAATATATATTTGATTAAATTTCCAGTTGATGTGTTCTATCTATAAATGTGTAAATCTGGAGAGATATTTCCCATGGATAGCCATTAGGTTAGATTCTTTTCTAATGTAATGCATATTAAGAAGTGAGGTAAAGAGAGCAAGAAGGGGAAGAAAGAATAACTATGATTATCCCTCAAAGGGGCTGATAGACATGGCAAAATAGAAAGGTCACAGGCAAAGGACAGTTAGTAAAGAGCACAGGAGTCTTGTCTTGGGTATTAGGTAAACTTTGAGTTTTACTGCCTAACTCTTTGGTCTTTGCAGGGAATACAGTCTTGCTCCATATCTCCAAATACACGCAGGTCAAACCACCTGGCTGCTTAAAGCTGGCCCTGGTCAAGTTTTATAGCAAATTCTTTACTGAATTTTCCAAACGATAGGAGGAGGAAAATAACTTGAGGCCATAAAAAAAAGTCTACTTTAAAAATTTGAAGTTGCAATGGAATTTGACAACTGAACTTCACAGAAAAAGAATATGTCGACTTTATCTGTGGAAGTTATTACCTGTAAAGGTTGATTCAGCTAAAATCCTTTATCAAAGTGGCAGGGGTAATGTTGAAATGCTGAAAATAAATGGGACGAGGTGGATGCTTTTGGATGGAAATGACTCAGCAGAGACCCAACCCTGAGGGACAGAGGCTCGGGATGGTCTGTCCAAGCCCCTGACCTTCCCTGACCACGTCCAGAGGGGCCTGGTCGTGGACTCCACGGCCCTGGCCAAGGTCGGCCACACGGCGATAGAAAGACCAACAGACCTTCCAGCACAGCTTTCTCTGCGTAAAATGCATAAACTGGCCCAAGACAGTTGATCCTGCACCGGAAAGCCTCCCAGATGCACATTCCATCCACTGGTTCTGGGACACGGAGGCAACATGGGGGCGCTGCAGCCCAGCCGGGTCAGAAAGAGACGGGCTGTCCGCAAAGGGCACACCTGGCCCAGGTAATGAGGAAGCTGCCCCGCTGAGATCTTTGCCTCAGACTCTGCAAAGGCATGTGCATTGGGCACATCACGCCTCTTGCGAAAATTTAACCCGCTCTCCTATACGGTTAGTTAAGGTTCAGTATGTGGCCATGCCAAAGAATGCTCAAACTACCACAACTGCACTCGTCTCTAAGAGTCGGACACGACTGAGCGACTTCACTTTCACTTTTCACTTTTGTGCATTGGAGAAAGAAATGGCAACCCACTCCGATATTCTTGCCTGGAGAATCCCAGGGATGGGGGAGCCCGGTGGGCTGCCGTCTATGGGGTCACACAGAGTTGGACACAACTGAAGTGACTTAGCAGCAGCAGCACACGCTAGTAAAGTAATGCTCAAAATTCTCCAAGCCAGGCTTCAGCAATACGTGAACCATGAACTTCCAGATGTTCAAGCTAGTTTTAGAAAAGGCAGAGGAACCAGAGATCAAATTGCCAACATCTGCTGGATCATGGAGAAAGCAAGAGTTCCAGAAAAACATCGATTTCTGCTTTATTGACTATGCCAAAGCCTTTGACTGTGTGGATCACAATAAACTGTGGAAAATTCTGAAAGAGATGGAAATACCAGGCCACTTGACCTGCCTCATGGGAAACCTGTATGCAGGTCAGGAAGCAACAGTTAAAACTGGACATAGAACAACAGACTGGTTCCAAATAGGAAAAGGAGTACATCAAGACTGTATATTGTCACCCTGCTTATTTAACTTCTATGCAGAGTAAATCATGAGAAATGCTGGACTGGAAGAAGCACAAGCTGGAAACAAGATTGTGGGGAGAAATATCAATAACCTCAGATATGCAGATGACACCACCCTTATGGCAGAAAGCGAAAAGGAACTAAAAAGCCTCTTGAGGAAAGTGAAAGAGGAGAGTGAAAAAGTTGGCTTAAAGCTCAACATTCAGAAAACAAAGATCATGGCATCTGGTCCCATCACTTTATGGGAAATAGATGGGAAAACAGTGGAAACAGTCAGACTTTATTTTTTTGGGCTCCAAAATCACTGCAGATGGTGACTTCAGCCATGAAATTAAAAGACGCTTACTCTTTGGAAGAAAAGTTATGACCAACTTAGAGAGCATATTGAAAAGCAGAGACATTACTTTGCCAACACAGGTCTGTCTAGCCAAGGCTATGGTTTTTCCAGTGGTCACGTATGGATGTGAGAGTTGAACTGTGAAGAAAGCTGAGCACTGAAGAATTGATGCTTTTGAACTGTGGTGTTGGAGAAGACTCTTGAGAGTCCCTTGGACTGCAAGGAGGTCAAACCAGTCCATTCTGAAGGAGATCAACCCTGGGATTTCTTTGGAAGGAATGATGCTAAAGCTGAAACTCCAGTCCTTTGGCCACCTCATGCGAAGAGTTGACTTATTGGAAAAGACTGATGCTGGGAGGGATTGAGGGCAGGAGGAGAAGGAGATGACAGAGGATGAGAAGGCTGGATGGCATCGCTGACTCGATGGACATGAGTCTGAGTGAACTGCGGAGTTGGTGATGGATAGGGAGGCCTGGAGTACTGTGATTCATGGGGTCGCAAAGAGTCAGACACGACTGAGCGACTGAACTGAACTGACTGAGTGTATTTCACGGAGAAGGCAATGGCAACCCCCTCCAGTACTCTTGCCTGGAAAATCCCATGGACAGAGGAGCCTGGTAGGCTGCAGTCCGTGGGGTTGTGAAGGTCAGACACGACTAAGCGACTTCACTTTCACTTTTCACTTTCATGCATTGGAGAAGGAAATGGCAACCCACTCCAGTGTTCTTCCCTGGAGAATCCCAGGGACCTCGGAGCCTGGTGGGCTGCCGTCTATGGGGTCGCACAGAATCGGACACGACTGAAGTGACTTAGCAGCAGCAGCAGCAGCAGTGTATTTCAAATCAATAGAGAAAGTGGAGCTTTATGCTCAGAGCTGATGGTCAGTATCTATACTCACTAGCCTGAAACCCAAAGTGAAGCCTCTCTTGGTTTCAGGCGAGGGTGTGATGCCCCAGTTTCCCTAAAGAGGACGCCATCTTCAGGGAGTCGCACTAAGAGTTCACAACAGGACATCCTGGGCCATGAAATTAAAAGACGCTTGCTCTTTAAAAGGAGCCTTCGCTGGTGGCTCAGATCGTAAAGCATCTGCCTACAGTACAGTAGACCCGGGTTCAATCCCTGGGTTGGGAAGATCTCCTGGAGAAGGAAATGGCAACCCACTCCAGTATTCTTGCCTGGAAAATCCCATGGACAGAGGAGCCTGGTAGGCTACAGTCAGTCTGTGGGGTCACAGAGTCGGACACGACTGAACGACTTCACTTTAAAAAGAAAGCTGTGACAAACTTAGTATATTAAAAAGCAGAGACATCACTTTGCTGACAAAGATCCATGTAGTCAAAGTTACGGTTTTTCTAGTAGTCGCACAGATGGGAGAGTTGGACCATAAGGAAGGCTGAACGCTAAAGAATTGGTGCTTTCAAACTGTAGTGCTGGAGAAGACTCTTGAGAATTCCTTGGACTGCAAGGAGGTCAAATCAGTCAATCCTAAAGAAAATCACCCCTGAATATTCATTGGAAGGATTGATGCTAAAGCTGAAGCTCCAATACCTTGGCCAGCTGATGCAAAGAGCCAACTCATTGGAAAAGATCCTGATGCTGGGAAAGACTGAGGCCAGGAGGATAAGGGGGTGACAGAGGATGAGATGGTTGGATGGCTTCACTGACTCAATTGACGTGAATTTGAACAAATTCCCAGTGATCGTGCAGGACAGGGAAGCCTGGCATACGGCAGTCCGCAGGGTCACAAAGAGTTGGACACAACTTACAGACTGAAGAACAACAACAACAAAAATCTGCTTGCTACCTTTAGATACCAATTTGCTTCTCTATCTTCGAAAAAAGAAGTTTGTTGAGTGACTAGTCCATTCTCAAAGATCTAACTGTGAATTGTAATAAAGCCCATAGGATGTGTCATATGAAGGTTGACAGCAAAATAAAGATGTAAACTAACAATCACATTAAAAATCAAAGCTACTGTTGTTTGCTACATTTATTTGTGAAACACATAGATTCTTAATTAACTCATAATAACAAGTTATGGAAAACGGAGGCATTTCCTATCTGTATCTCTATACCACCTACCTGAAAAGGTTCAAGCCTCAGACTTGTCACTTACTAGCTGGGCAATCTTGGACTTAAATCTCCTCATCTGTAAAGTGAAAATAAAAATATAGCTTTTATATAGATTATGTAAAATATGGAAAAGTATTAGGACAGAGTTTGAAATAGAGCAAGCATAAAATAGCTGTTGTTGCTTCTGCTAAGTCACTTCAGTCATGTCTGACTTTGTGCGACCCCAGAGACGGCAGCCCACCAGGCTCCCCTGTCCCTGGGATTCTCCAGGCAAGAAACACTGGACTGGGTTGCCATTGCCTTCTCCAATGCGTGAAAGTGAAGTCGCTCAGTCTTGTCTGACTCTTAGCGACCCCATGGACTGCAGCCCACCAGGCTCCTCCGTCCATGGGATTTTCCAGGCAAGAGTACTGGAGTGGCATGCCAGTGCCTTCTCCGAAAATAGTTGCTACTTCAAGGCAAAGGACCACAGGTCTCAGTATCCTAATGCTGGAGAAACATGAGTGCATGGGTAAAAATGGACCAAGTGAGCTGTCAAGAGACGGCACTGCACTCAGATTCTGTCCATCCCTCAGGAGCAGAGGAAGCCTCCCTTCCAACCTGATCACTAGATCCCGCAGGACAGAATCTGGCCACACGAGTGAGGGAAAGAAGTGAAGTCCCAGCAATACTCAAAGATAACGAGGTCTTGGAACCAAGGTCTGGGCCTTAGATGAACGTTTTCTCCCTGTGACATTCCTTATTTTCAGGAGGGCAATTCAGATCACAGAGAAGATGGCATCTTTGACATACTCATATTTTTTCCAATGTACCAGATTAAGGATATGAGGTTTGGGCCACTTAAAAAATAAGACCCTCTCCCCAAATATTCCTATATCTAGAATTCCTAGATATATCTAGAATATTCCTATAGCTAGAATTCCTATCTCTAGCCCAGAAAGAAACCCTGAGAGATTCCAGGTGGAAGCCCAAATGAAAGAGAATGACAAAGCTGGTTGCTCTGCTCACCCATCTCACAGACATGTTTCCATTGTGAAAGGGCCAAGTAATTTCAACAGAATAAAAACATGATGCTACTAACAAATTGATTCATAAGATTGTTTCTTGGCTTCTTATTAAGGAGATAATGATGGATTAGTTTTCTCCAACTCAGTGGCTCTGCAGAGGCATTTCTTGGAAGGACTCCTGGGTCCATGGTGCTTTCCTCGACATGCATCAGAATTTGCATCTTTGAGAAATTAAGTGACCCATGTGGGATGCAAATTTCAGAGCCTTCTTACTTTGGACTCTGCCCTCTTAAACTAACTGACATTGCACAGATAGCATAACGAATGCACTGAAACTTGCTTAGGGAAGTTCTTGCAGTTTTCTTTTTATGCACTTTGTAGTATTTCTAGTTCATCCTTACACAAGTCAGAGTTGATAGGAAACTAATAGAAATATGCAAGCTGCTTTAGGCACATTTCTATATGAGCATGAATGAGACTGAACTTA
This sequence comes from Oryx dammah, assembly GCF_014754425.2. Taxonomy (NCBI): domain Eukaryota; kingdom Metazoa; phylum Chordata; class Mammalia; order Artiodactyla; family Bovidae; genus Oryx; species Oryx dammah. The sequence continues at coordinate 6,869,067 of NW_024070204.1, forward strand.
CAAACTGGCTCAAGCTTAGCTTGATTTCCAAGGTGAGAACAATGTTTGGCACCTGATGGTCGGGGGAAACCATGGCATGAGGTGCTAAGTCGCTTCAGTTGTGTCTGACTGTTTACGACCCTATGGACTGTAGTCCATCATGCTTCTCTGTCCAGGGGATTCTCCAGGCAGGAATACTGGAGTGGGAGGAAGAAATGTCATGAGGGGCCTAAATGGGATGTACATAAAAAATGGTGTATTCATTTTGTTAATTTGCAAAACCTAATAAAAACCCTCTGAAATTCTCTTATTTAAAACTATACATTGCTTCTAAATTAAAGGAAATAATATCTGTGCAGAGTTTTTTTTTTTTTTCTCCAATCATAGTTCACCAGAAACCTGCAATTCTGCTTAGCATCTTCTTTCTATAAAGATGTTTTCCATAAGCAGAAGCCACACAGTTATAACCTCCAGGATGTTAAAACTAACCTTATTCATACAAAGCGTGTGGTTCTTGCAGATGGAGAAGACTGGCTTCCCAGATGGTTCAGTGGTATGGAATCCACCTGCCGAGGCAGGAGACCCAGGTTCAATCCCTGGGTTAGGAAGATCCCTTGTCGGAGGAAATGGCGACCCACTCCAGTATTCTTGGCTGAAAAATCCCATGGACAGAGGAGCCTGGCGGGCTACAGTCCGTGAGTTTGTAAAGAGTTGGACATGTCTGAGTGATTGAGCACATCAGGCATTGGTTAAGGAACGCCTCATCTGGAGAACGATGGGAGCGGCAGTCTTTGTTTCCAGGAAAACTCTAACGATCTAGAAATGCCACTGGCTTTAAACTCCTAATATTCCTGAGCCACTCTAGAATGCAGATGTCTTCATGCAACTGGGACAGCCCATGGGGTCAGTCTCTGTGCTGAGGGCATGGTGCCTCTGAGATCCAGGGCGGTTTCAACTAATGTGAGAAGTAAGGCTTTTCCAAACACCCTTCTGTGGTCCTTTTTCATGCTTGCTTGCTAAAGAAAGGATTCCCATCACTCCTGGGATGGGAGGGTCAGTTTAGGAGAGAAGCTGGGATGTTTTACAAGGGGTTTATTTGGAATCATTTAAATTTCAGCTCTCCTGGAGATCAGAAAACAAATTGGTGACATTATGGGTTGCGTATCATGCTTGCTACTCTGGAATTGTAGCGCCTGAATATCAACAGGTGGAGTAGTTGCTACATATCAGATGATTTTTAAAGCTGAGAGAGTGAGGATATTATATTGCTATTGCTAACAGGGCCTCCAAAATGCAGACAAGTGGGCAATTGGTGACAGTTTATTGAAATGACCGTGTCTCTGCATTCTGAGGCAAATTTAGCCACACTGATCTGTATCCTTATAGCCCCCTAGACCACAACAACTGTGCAGAGATGTGACCACCTTCCAGGAGGCGCCATGACCTGCTCTCAAATGGAGTTCCAGAGCTTTCATCTTCTTAGATTTAGCAGGTGACTTCTGATAATGCTACAGCAAAGCTATCTTCAAATAGCTTCCAGTAATTCAGTGAAACAAGACCCCTTTATTACCAAATTCCAGAGCAATTCTCCCAAACGTGATTTGATCCTTTCTTGTATGTTAAGGAAATAAAGCAACTTAAAACACGAAGTCTTGTTTTGAACCAGCACCAAAAATCTCTTTTACTCCTGCCAGGTGCTGTCCGAGCTCTTGCAAGTCACTGGTATTTAGAGAGAATGTGTTAATAAAGCATGGCCATGTTTGTCTGAACTCGCGTTTTCCTACATAATGGCATTCTTTTAAATTCCCTCTTCATGAAGCCATAAAGCTCTCTAAAATAGTTCACTCAGTCTTTCTAGCAATTCTGACAGCTCTCAAAGCCCAGATACATGCAAGCCTCATTTCAAATTAATTATCCTCCATGATATAGGCAACATGCTTAGGAGTCAGACAGTGTGAATCTCTATTGAGCAAACTGTTGGGACTCTGGGATTACACTCCCGATTCTGCAGCCCTTCCCACCTGAGCAGGCAGGGAGTATGCCCTGTTATACCACAAAGGAAGAGAATTGGGAACTCACACTTCCCTGAGGCAGGTCCCTGTAGGAAACATGGGGTGCACACTGGAGAAGAGCCCCCGGGTGGGAGCACATATGATGCTAAGAGCAGACATCTGGCTTAGGGAGGACTTCTGATCTGCATGGACAGAGCTTGGGAGCCCCAAGCCTCTCCTGGGGATGAGGGAGATTTGGGTAAGGGGCAGCAGAGGGGAACAGACACTCCCTGAAGGCATATATGGCTTTCCAGGTGGCACAGTGGTAAAGCATTTGCCTCTTGATGCAGGAGACTCACAGAGAAGGCCATGGCACCCCATTCCAGTACTCTGACCTGGAAAATCCCATGGACGGAGTAGCCTGGTGGGCTGCAGAGTTGTGAAGAGTTGGACACGACTGAGCAACTTCACTTTCACTTTTCACTTTCATGCATTGGAGAAGGAAATGGCATTCCACTCCAGTGTTCTTGCCTCGAGAATCCCAGGGACAGGGGAACCTGGTGGGCTGCTGTCTATGGGGTTGCACAGAGTTGGACATGACTGAAGCTACTTAGCAGCAGCAGCAGGAGACTCAAGAGATGCAGGTTGAATCCCTGGGTCAGGAAGATCTCTTGGAGTAGGAAATAACACTCCATTCCAGTATTCTTGCCTGGGAAATCCCATATTCAGTGGGGCCTGGCAGGCTATAGTCTCGGGGATTTCAAGGTGTGGGGGGTGGCTGAATACAGCACAGCACACACACGTGTTGTTTTCACCAGTGCCTTGCGCTGTGCTGTGCTGTGCTTAGTCACTCAGTCGTATCCAACTCTTTGTGACCCCATGGACTACAGCCCACCAGGCTCCTCTGTCCATAGGGATTCTCCAGGCAAGAATACTGGAGGGGGTTGCCATGCCCTCCTCCAGGGGAATCTTCCCAACACACAGATCAAACCCAGGTCTCCTGTATTGCAGGTGGATTCCTTATCATCTGAGCCACCAGTGAAGCCCAAGAATACTGGAATGAGTAGCCTATCCCTTCTCCAGGGGATCTTCTGGATCCAGGAATCGAACCAAGGTCTTCTGCAGGCAGGAGAATCTGCAGAACCAGGGTCTCTGCAGGCAGATTCTTTACTGACTGAGCTACCAGGGAAGCCCCCACCAATGACTTAAAACTCAGTAAATCTGATAATTATTTCTTTCTTTTAATATCACTCTTAGCTTGATTACAACTGCTCACTAAAGTCCATGTGGCTCATGAGTGTCTGCTGGGGTCCTTGCATGAAAGAGCTTGTAAATGTAATGGGAATCACATTGCTACTGTCATTTCGGTCAGCCTGTGCCAGCCTCATCCCTGCCACACGGGATGCTCACTTCCCCCTCCTTATAATCCATCTTTTGCTAAGATCCAAATGGTATTTTCTTGAGGCTTGAGTAGCCTCATCTTTGTTGAGAACAAATATATAAATATCCCTCACACCCCCAAGAGGCAGTCTTCAACATAGAATTAAACACACAGAAGATTTATTGGGAAGAACATCCATCAGAATCATATAGATGTGATTTAAACCTTCATTGGTGGAGGCTGTCATCTAGGAGCAGGATTCCAGGGGAGAAGAGAAGAGTAGACGAACTGGAACTTGGCTCTTCAGCCTCCAGAGATAGCCTGGAGGGCAGGGGAGCCAAAAAAAGACTGACGAGGAGCTGATGTCACAAAGACCAAGAGAAAAGGAAGTTGTTTGCGAGATCAGCCTCAGTGAGATTAAAGCCAAAAATGATAGCTGTCCAGCATCATGGAGACTGTTGGTGATCTTGTTTATAGGCTGCCAAGCATAATCCAGGGAAACGTGGAGACTGATGGTACAGGAGCCGCAGAAGTGAGCCATGTAATCCCTAGAAGAGATGGGGCCTCCAGCACCGTTAGAAGAGCTGGGTGCTGGGGAAAGAAGCACTGAGTCAGTTATAACAGGAGGAAAGGAGACGAGGAGTCCAGATGTGAGCAGGTTTACGGACTGGGAGGCTTCCGATAAGAGGCTTCCCACCTGGTGCCTTCTATTCATTCTATGAATTAAGAGGCAAGGTTACCCACTAAGGATACGAGGGAGGGAAATTTACGAGACTGCCATCTGGGAGAAGAGAAAGCCACGGAGAACAGGTGAAAGCAGATTTACAGGCCAATCATGCCCGTGTGAAATCTGAGATAAAGATATCGGAGGAATGCCTAAGTGACAGCACGTGTGATTTTCCACTAGCAATGTCCAGCTGCTTCCGTGAAGGTTAGCGACAGCAGACAGAAACACGGGTCCAGCCTGGAGGGCTGCCACCCAAGGACCAAGTGCGTGGAAATTGATTGAAAATGAAGGATTTTCACGATGACTCTAAACTGTACAACAGAGGAAAGGAAGGTCAAGGGACTTTGAGGAAATGAAAAAAGAAATCAACGAGTTAAAAATTACGTTGTGTTAATAGAATTTTTGCAGTTGGATATACTTGACCCAAGGGGTTTCTCTGGTGGCTCAGCGGTAAAGAATTCTCCTGCAATGCAGGAGAGGCAGGAGGCTTGGGTTTGATTCCTGGGCCGGGAAGATCCCCTGGAGGAGGGCTTGACAACCCATACCAGTATTCTTGCTTAAAAAATCCCATGGACAGAGGAGCTTGGAAGGCTACAGTTAGGGGTTGCAAAGAGTGGATGCAGCTGAAGCAACTGAGCATGTATGCACATATACTTAACCAAATGTCTTGCTGGATAGAAATGCATGGTTGGCAAGTAGAATGTCAGAATTTGCTATCTGAGAGGTGGCATGTTTTCTGAGGTAAGAGCCTGGGAGAAGGTGGCCACAGTGCATTGAAGGGAAGGTCACCAAAGATGAGGATACATAGAGACTCAAGGTCAAGATGTAACCACATCCATAATGATCATAGATGGTACATCTGTGTGCACATTGGAATTCAGTAACTGGCAGGAATGTAGGTAGAACGTAGAGGAGGTGTGGAAGAAACCAGTGACCCAGAGGCTATGTTTTTCAATGAAAGGAAGAAATAAGAGGAGGACAGTCCTGGCAGGAAAGGGGAAGAGTTGGGATAGATTTTGGTAGTGCTGCCCTCAGAGGAGCAGGGCTTTTGAAAGCTGGAGATAAAGTGATGCTTTGGATGCAGCATGGGGAAGCAAGAAGAGCCCTAATCCTTCATCCTAACCCTCAGGTATAATAGGTGGAAGGGAAAAATAATCCTCTGTCTTAGTCTGTTTAGGTTGCTATAACAAAATACCAGAGCCAGGAAGTTTATAAACAACATAAATGTATTTCTTATGGTTCTGTATTCTGGAGGTCAAGATCAGGGTACCAACATGGTTGGGCGAGAGTCCCATTTCTTATTTTGTCTCACATGGAAGAGGGGATAGCTAGCTCTCTGGGACCTTTTTTGCGTGCAAGTCCAGTCCACTTCAGTCATGTCCTACTCTTTGCAATTCTGTGGACAGTAGCCTTCCAGGCTCCTCTGTCTATGAGATTTCCCAGGCAAGAATACTGGAGTGGGTTGCCATACCCTCTTCCAGTGTATCTGCCTGACCCAGGGATCGAACCCGTATCTGCCGAGTCCCCTAGATTGGCAGGCAGATTCTTTCATGCTGAGCCACTAGGGAACTAATCCTATTTAAGAGGGCTCCATATCGTGATCTCATCACCTCCCAAAGGCCCCACCTCATAATAATATCCCCTTGAGCATTAGACTTTCATATAAATCTGAGGCCAACACAAACATTCAGACCATGGCATCTTCCATTTGAGAAGTACGTTCTCCATGAACAATAAGATTTCAGAGTTCAGAACCCAGAGGTTGACATGTTACTTTAAGAAGTACCAAGGTGGAGAGGGATGTGATATCTTGGATGGAAATCCTAGAGCACAAAAAAGATAAAAGGTAAAAAACTAAGGAAATCTTTAGAATATATGACCTTTAGTTAACAATAATGTAAAAATATTGTTTCACAGAATTTTAACAAATGTACATAAGTGGTTCAGACTGTAAAGAATCTGCCTGCAATGCAGGAGACCTGGGTTGGAAAGATCCCCTGGACAAGGGCATGACAACCCATTTCAGTATTCTTGCCCAGAGAATCCCATGGACAGAGAAGCCTGGTGGGATACAGTCCATGGGGTTGCAAAGAGTCAGACTTGACTGAATGACTAAGCAACAGATAGCTCAAACAGTAAAGAATCTGCCTGTGGGAGACCTGAATTTGATCCCTGGGTCAGGAAGATCCCCTAGAGGAGGGCACAACAACCCACTTCAGTATTCTTGCCTGGAGAATTTCACGGACAAAGGGGCCTGGTGGGCTACAGTCCATGAGGTCGCAAAGAGCCATACACGACTGAATGACCAAGCACAGCACAGCACGTGCTAATGTAAGGTGTTACTCATGAGGGAACTGCACGCAGAACACATGGAGCTCTCTGTACCATTTGTGCAATTCTTGTGTTGAAATTTTTCTGCAAATATAAAACTGTCATCCAATTAAAAGTTTAATTGAAGTATAAATCCCATGGGAAAATATTCAGTATTATTTTAGTGCATGCAACTTGTAAGGTAGAGACCAAAGTCAACACATCAAGTTAAAGATAGTCAGGGCACTGTATGCAATGAAAAACAGATTGAACTTTGTATCTCTGTATTGCACATGAGACCCCACTGTAGTTGCTTTTCATTGAATTTTTTTTGAAGAACTTGGAGTCCAAAGGTGGCCCCAGAAAAGGAGGAAAGGTGAAACCTCTTGACATGGAATATCAAAAACTTAAAACAAAAAGGTCTTGTCATTATTAATGTTACTGATGGAGATATGTAATGTATATTTCTATCTATTATCTATCTATCTTCTACTTCTATAGAGGTAAAAATTACAAAGATATATAGTTTTGGATCATATAATTTCAGTTCTGAGAACATTTTGCAGAGATTCATACATACACAGAAAGAACATATGTACAGTATTACCTCTGCAGCATGGATTGTAATGGCAAAAAATATGAAGGAACCTAAGTTAGAACTGGACATGGAACAACAGACTGGTTCCAAATAGGAAAAGGAGTACATCAAGGCTGTATATTGTCACCCTGCTTATTTAACTTCTATGCAGAGTACATCATGAGAAACGTCGGGCTGGAAGAAACACAAGCTGGAATCAAGATTGCCAGGAGAAATATCAATAACCTCAGATATGCAGATGACACCACCCTTCTGGCAGAAAGTGAAGAGGATATTAAAAGCCTCTTGATGAAAGTGAAAGAGGAGAGTGAAAAAGTTGGCTTAAAGCTCAACATTCAGAAAACGAAGATCATGGCATCTGGTCCCATCACTTCATGGGAAATAGATGGGGAAACAGTGGAAACAGTGTCAGACTTTATTTTTTGGGGGGGCTCCAAAATCACTGCAGATGGTGATTGCAGCCATGAAATTAAAAGACACTTACTCCTTGGAAGAAAAGTTATGACCAACCTAGACAGCATATTCAAAAGAAGAGGCATTACTTTGCAGACTAAGATCCATCTAGTCAAGGCTATGGTTTTTCCAGTGGTCATGTATGGATGTGAGAGTTGGACTGTGGAGAAGGCTGAGCGCCAAAGAATTGATGCTTTTGAACTGTGGTGTTGGAGAAGACTCTTGAGAGTCCCTTGGACTGCAAGGAGATCCAACCAGTCCATTCTGAAGGAGATCAGCCCTGGGATTTCTTTGGAGTGAATGATGCTGAAGCTGTAACTCCAGTACTTTGGCCACCTCATGCGAAGAGTTGACTCATTGGAAAAGACTCTGATGCTGGGAGGGATTGGGAGCAGGAGGAAAAGGGGATGACAGAGGATGAGATGGCTGGATGGCATCACCGACTGGATGGACGTGAGTCTGGGTGAACTTCGGGAGATGGTGATGGACAGGGAGGCCTGGCGTGCTGCAATTCATGGGGTTGCAAAGAGTCAGACACGACTAAGCAACTGAACTGAACTGAAGTGTTCATCAGCAAAGTCTTAGTTAACACATGATAGAATATCATGAACTATCAAAAGGAAGTTTTCACTCGATGTGTATGTCAGTATGTGTAGGCAGGTGAATGCATCACCCCCAGTTAATATAAACCAGTAAATGATCCTGGAGAAGGCAATGGCACCCCACTCCAGTACTCTTTTGCCTGGAAAATCCCATGGACAGAGGAACCTGGCAGGCTTCAGTCCATGGGGTCGCTAAGAGTCAGATACGACTGAGCGACTTCCCTTTCACTTTTCACTTTGGTGCATTGGAAAAGGAAATGGCAACCCACTCCAGTGTTCTTGCCTGGAGAATCCCAGGGGTTGGGGGAGCCTGGTGGGCTGCCGTCTATGGAGTTGCACAGAGTCAGACACGACTGAAGCAACTTAGCAGCAGCAGTAAATGATCTAGTACCCTAGAAGAGCAAGGAGAGAAAAATACAGAATTCTGTAGGGAAAAAAAGCCACTCAAATGATAATATTTTAAAATAAAATTAATGCATTTCATTTAAAGATATATGCAGCAGGGCTGCCCTGATGGCTCAGTGTTAAAGTATCTGCCTGCCAGTGTAGCAGACATGGGTTCAATCCCTAATCTGGGAAGACCCCAGATATCTCAGAGCAACTAAGCCCATGAGCCACAGCTACTGAGCACAGGTTCTGGATCCCAGGAGCCACAGCCACTGAGCTCACATGCTGCAACTCCTGAATCCCATGGGCCATAGAGCCATGCTCCACAGCAAGAGAAGGTGCCCCAATTAGAAGCCAGACCATCACAATTAGAGAGCAGCCCCTGCTCGCCACAACTAGAGAAAAGCCTGAGCAATGAAGACCCAGCCCAGCCAAAAATAAATAAATAAATGAAAAAATATATATAAAAGACATATGAGGTAGTGTGAATAATTCTTCTTTGCACAATATTTCCATTTGATTAATTGAAATAAGCATGGTTAAGACACTTGGATTTCCTGTGGTGTCACCCCAATACTTATTTTCCATTTTGTCTTCTTACTTGAAGACATGACTTATAAAGAATGACTCTTGTCCTTTCTTTCCTACCTTGATTGTTAAGAAATGCAACATCCTTGTCAAGTGTTTCTTCAGTTCAGTTCAGTCTGTCAGTTGTGTCCAACTCTTTGCAACCCTATGAACTGCAGCACACCAGGCCTCCCTGTCCATCACCAGCTCCTGGAGTTTACTTGAACTCATGTCCATTGAGTCGGTGATGCCATCCAACCATCTCATCCTCTGTCGTCCCCTTCTCCTCCTGCCTTCAATCTTTCCCAGTATCAGGGTCTTTTCCAATGAGTCAGTTCTTCGCATCAGGTGGCCAAAGTATTGGAGTTTCAGCTTCAGCATCAATCCTTCCAATGAACACCCAGCACTGATCTCCTTTAGGATGGACTGTTTGTTAGGATAGCCTTAAGACAACAGAGTGAAAAAGCAATATGATGAGTGAGTAGCTCTAAATTCTTTATATGGATAATAAAAGGTTGAGAAAATAGTGAAAAAATTTAGTTCTAAGAACACTAAAGTCTGTGAAATAAGTAATTACATAAAAATAGAAGGTTCAAAGCAGCTTTAATGATACTGTCAAAATTTGCAATAACCCTGGAGAGAACATGATGAGAAATAAATGTCTCCAATTTCTATAAAAAGATAGTAAGAGGGGAAAAAACATGAAAACTATTAAAATACGAGCCCTTATGTATCTTTAGGAGATGCCTCCCCAACATGAAACTGCCATTAGCCAATTCTGATGATGTACAGGTGGGACATAAAGGTTTATCTCTATATTTTATGATGTTTTCATACTTGTTTTCTCAGAAGGAGTAAGCGTTTAAGACAAGTTGTTCTAAAATCTGAGCATTAGTGCTATAAAAATAAGCTGGAATGAAGAAAAATAAGCTTATAAATTACTTGGGAATAATAAAAGGAAGCTGTCAACTAGAAGTCTTGTCATAAGAAATACCTTTGTGAAAGGAAGCAGGGGCGTTTACTAGGGTTAAGATGGAAAGCAAACTATGAAACATCAGCACGACTGCCTCCAGCCTTGTGCTACACACAGACGGGAGGGGAACGGGCCTCTCAATTGCCCCCAGCACATCACCATGCTGCACCCCACCTGCTGTGTTCTCAGTGCAGTAAATCAAAACATCAAAAATCCACAAAGGTCTCCAAATATATTGTTAAAAGAAATCTTGATTAAGCTCGTCCTCCAGCCACCTTTAAAAGAAATAATGCATGAATCTGTGGCCTAGTTCAGTTCAGTTCAATTGCTCAGTTGTGTCCGACTCTTCGCGACCCCATGGACTGCAGCACGCCAGGCCTCCCTGTCCATCACCAACTCCCGGAGTTTACTCAAACTCACGTCCATTGAGTCAGTGATGCCATCCAACCATCTCATCCTCTGTTGTCCCCTTCTCCTCCTGCCCTCAACCTTTCCCAGCATCAGAGTCTTTTCCAATGAGTCAACTCTTCGCATGAGGTGGCCAAAGTACTGGAGTTACAGCTTCAGCATCATTCACTCCAAAGAAATCCCAGGGCTGATCTCCTTCAGAATGGACTGGTTGGATCTCCTTGCAGTCCAAGGGACTCTCAAGAGTCTTCTCCAACACCACAGTTCAAAAGCATCAATTCTTTGGTGCTCAGCTTTCTTCACAGATCAACTCTCACATCCATACATGACCACAGGAAAAACCAAAGCCTTGACTAGATGGACCTTTGTTGGGAAAGTAATGTGTCTGCTTTTGAATATACTATCTAGGTTGGTCATAACTTTTCTTCCAAGGAGTAAGCGTCTTTTAATTTCATGCTGAAGTCACCATCTGCAGTGATTTTGGAGCCCCAAAACATAAAGTCTGACAGTTTCCACTGTTTCCCCATCTATTTCCCATAAAGTGATGGAACCAGATGCCATGATCTTCGTTTTCTGAATGTTGAGCTTTAAGCCAACTTTTTTGCTCTCCTCTTTCACTTTCATCAAGAGGCTTTTTAGTTCCTCTTCACTTTCTGCCAGAAGGGTGGTGTCATCTGCATATCTGAGGTTATTGATATTTCTCCTGGCAATCTTGATTCCAGCTTGTGTTTCTTCCAGTCCAGCGTTTCTCATGATGTACTCTGCATAGAATTTAAATAAGCAGGGTGACAATATACAGCCTTGACGTACTCCTTTTCCTATTTGGAACCAGTCTGTTGTTCCATGACCAGTTCTAACTGTTGCTTCCTGATCTGCATATAGGTTTCTCAAGAGGCAGGTTAGGTGGTCTGGTATTCCCATCTCTTTCAGAATTTTCCAGTTTATTGTGATCCACACAGTCAAAGGCTTTGGCATAGTCAATAAAGCATGGTCAAGGTCAGGAGGGGCGATAGTAAAGAGATACCCCTCGTCCAAGGTAAGAGAAACCCAAATAAGAAGGTAGGTGTTGCAAGAGGGCAGACACACTGAAACCATAATCACAGAAAACTAGTCAATCTAATCACACTAGGACCACAGCCTTGTCTAACTCAATGAAACTAAGCCATGCCCTGTGGGGCCACCCAAGATGGGCGGGTCATGGTGGAGAGATCTGACACAATGTGGTTCACTGGAGAAGGGAATGGCAAACCACTTCAGTATTCTTGCCTTGAGAACCCCATGAACAGTAGGAAAAGGCAAAATGATAGGATACTGAAAGAGGAACTCCCCAGGTCAGTAGGTGCCTGATATGCTACTGGAGATCAGTGGAGAAATAACTCCAGAAAGAATGAAAGGACAGAGCCAAAGCAAAAACAATACCCAGTTATGGATGTGACTGGTGATAGAAGCAAGGTCCGATGCTGTAAACAGGATGTGGCATAAGATATCGATAAAATGTCATATAAAAATGCCTGTTTCTATGGGGAGTGAAAGTGTTAGTTGATCAGTTGTGTTAGACTCTTTGTGACCCTCTGGACTGTAGCCTGCTAGGCTCCTCTGTCCATAGAATTCTCCAGGCAAGAATACTGGAGTGGGTAGCCATTCCCTTCTCCAGGGGATCTTCCTGATCCAGGGGTCGAACTCAGGTCTCCTGCACTGCAGGCAGATTCTTTACCATCTGAGCCACCAGGGAAGCCCTATTTTATGTGTGTGTTATGTATATCATTTGTAGATTTACACACACACACAAACACTAAACTTTTGAATTCACGTGATCAATCAGTGTTGACTGTTAGCAGCAAATGTCTGTTTGAGGACTCTGGCCAACCTTCCCTTTTATTGTTATTGCACATACAGCTTTTTTTTTTTTTCATTATTTTCTTGCAGAAATGGGCACGAGTGGAATGTGTTTGCAAATGCATTTGAATATTCACACGATGGACCGATGTCAATTTAATTGTATTTTACTGGTGAACATTCCAATCATTCCTTCATTCATTAAACATCTGTTGAGTGTCTAATCTGTGCCAGGAATTCAGCTACATACTGGGTATATACTGCTGGTGGCAGCACCTGTATCCGACCAAGTAAACTATGAATGGCAATTATAATACACAGACAGATTTTGATTGGCAGGATTAGGAAAAGTTTCCTTTAGGAAGTGACAGCAGATGCATTGAGAAAAAGAAAATATCGAGATTAAGGTGACCAGCAGAAGCACAATGTGTGCCAAGGCTGCAGAAAGTTCAAAAGCCCACTTGGATACGTTTTAATAACTCCAAATACAGCTGCAAGATTTTAGGTCTGTCCACAATTCCTGCAGGATTGACAGCTGGTGACCTGACCCTAACCTCCTCAGGCACAGGCCAGCCCGTGGACTGTTAGCTGGACCTTAATCACATTCCATTCCCGAGATGGACTGAGTCACAGCTAGACAGTGATAGATGCTTGAGCTGAATGATAATAGAGGGCTGTCTCAGGGCTCCAGTCAACAAGAGATGAACAGGGGAAATTGTTGGGAAGCAAGGGCTATGGATAAGCAGAGGCAAGAGACCAGGTGGCCCCAGAGGGAAATAGATGAAGAGCCAATGTCTTCCCCACCCTAGCCCAGTCTCCAGGAGATCTGATAGAGTTGGGTTGATCAAGAAGCTTTAGCTTAAGGCTCCCTTGCATGCCCAACCACATCCAAGCAGTGCATTCATACACTCACATGTTTAAGTAACATTTATAGCTAAAGACATTATTACTCCACCTGGCTAAACCAGCAGACACTTTCTACTTGTCTTCCTCTCTGTCACACTTCTCCACTTGGCTGTTTGTCATCCATGTTTATGGAGGAAGTGTCGAGGAAGTTGAGTGTTGAATAGGGTTTACATTTAGTCCGGCTGTGAGGAGTTATATTTGTGTGATTCTCAGTCATGTCTATGTACTGTTAAGTTACTGCAACCCATGGCTGTGTAGAAAGAGCCCCAGGAATATGTTACCTGGAATCACTACTTGAGGGCAGGGCTAGAAAGAGGCCATATGATGGGAAGAGACTGCCCGATGGCTCCAAGATCTAGAGGTATGTGAGCACTGAGGAGGAAAGAAGGCTTGGTTATGCAGAGCCAGGAGCCGGTCTGGGGGACGGTCTTCCAACCACCAGATGTTAAATATTTTAAGCAGTGGATTTGGATCTTGTTCATGTCTATTCAAGGGCTTCCCAGGTGGCACAGTAAAGGATCCACCTGCCAATGCAGGAGATGAAAGAGATGCAGGTTCAATCCCTGGGTTGACAAGATCCCCTGGAGTTGAAAATGGCAACCCACTCTATTATTCTTGCCTGGAGAATCCCCATGGACAGAGGAGCCTGGTGGGCTACAGTCCATGGGGTCACAAAGAGTTGGACATGACTGAATATGCACACAAAAAAGAAAATAGTTTTATAAAAACTGTTAGTATGTCTAACAGCTCTTACATGAAAAAAAAAAAAACTTGGTAAATATTTTTCCAAATTTGACAAAACAAAAGAACTGACCTAACATGACCGATAATAAGATGCAAAGATAAAATAAAATTTTAAACTAGCAATACCAGGAAACCAAATTTTGAGAAAAGACTAAACTGTTTTTCCAAACTCTCGAGAGAAGATGTTACAAAATCAATCAGATGAAGAGGTCATTAAACAATATACAGCCAAATATCCTATTTCTTTTTTCATTCCTTGCAAATATTTACTTTTGTTTCTAATTTTGAATTCTTCATTGTGTTGTATTTTTAAGAGGTCTCCCAAAATCAGTAAGCTCCGGGTCCCATAAACCTGGACCTACTCTGACACCTGACTTATATATTACCAAGATCGTGTCCCTTTGCAGCTGGTTCTCCAAGGAAGGGACCCTACGTGGTATGGTGGCTCCAGGAGGTCATGGGACCAGGGCGCCATACTGAAGTGAACAGAGGTAAAGTCTACAAAGAGAATGAGGACTGAGGAAACTCAGTGCAGGCTGGGTGACTTGAAGGTTGACATGTGATTATAGATGAAGCAAGACTCTAGTGTGATCCCCAATCAAAAATCAGTATTTGAGGTATAATCTTTTAATCTTATCCTTTGGTCATTCATTCAACAATAGATAGGTGCCTGGTATCTATATATCTGGTACTATATGTTTGTGACAGTTTGTATTTATGTTTATGGGGATTGGCATGTTTATGTAGGCTTGCGGTTCACCGTGTGTGTGCATGCTCTCGAGTCCTACTCTTGGTGACCCCATGGACTGTAGCCCATCAGTCCATGGGATTTTCCAGGAAAGAATACTGGAATGGGTTGCTGTGCCTTCCTCCATACGAACTGCTGCTGCTACTGCTGCTAAGTCACTTCAGTCATGTCTGACTCTGTGCAACCCCATAGATGGCAGCCCACCAGGCCCCCCTGTCCCTGGGATTCTCCAGGCAAGAACACTGGAGTGGTTTGCCATTTCCTTCTCGAATGCATGAAAGTGAAAAGTGAAAGTGAAGTCACTCAGTCATGTTGGACTCTTCACAACCCCATGGACTGCAGCCTACAGGCTCCTCCATCCATGGGATTTTCCAGGCAAGAGTACTAGAGTGGGGTGCCATTGCCTTCTCTGCCATATGAATTGACACTGGAGTAAATTTGAACATTAAGGAGAAAACTAAGTAAAGCCAGAAGGAATATAATTTCCCATTGTTCAGATCTTGTCGAGGATCTAATCTAGAAAAATTTAAACTTTTGCACATATGCATATAGGCATTTCAGTTTTTCTCTTCTGGCTTTAAAGATATTTACTTAGGATATACCTTCAAACTGCCCTTTCCCTCAATTTTTTATTCTTTTTTTTTGCCTAATGTGAGCTGAAAGGAAGAAACCTGCCCATTCATATCACACATCTCTCTTTCTCTCTCTCTCTCTCTCTCACACACACACAAACACCTACACATATTATGTACATATAGCCATTTATACATCTACACATATATGCACTTATTAAATAACTTGGGATCTGCAAAGAAAGATGTCCACTTTGACTCTGGAGAGGCTGGGATATAGACCTGGGGATCCTGCTGATGAATGGTCCTGTTGGAAAGTGAATACCCTGATGGGCTTCACAGGTAGGGGCATTCTGGGATTTGTATACAATCAGGTCAAAGCATTCTCCCCAGAGGCTTTGTGTAGACTTCATCCTCTTCTGTGGTGACCCTTGATTTCACAAGCACATGATGAGAAGCTCATTTGAGCTTCTTCCTTCAAATTTACCTGGGATCCCCAGTTCACCAGTGGAAGCTATGACTCCTAGAGGAAACATTCATTATGATTCAAAGCATCAGGTGAACACACCGTTGACCCAAGAGATCTACGCAATGGGAAGCTCACAGTAAGACTGGGTAAGGTCATGCACCAAGATGTGGTGGAGCAAACAAGAGTCCTCTGGTGAGGTACTGGTTTGCATCTATGAAAGTGAAAAGTGAAGTGAAAGTGACAGTCACTCAGTTGTATTTGACTCTTTGTGACCCTATGGACTGTAGCCTACCAGTCTCCTCTCTCCATGGAATCCTCCGGGCAAGGATACTGGAGTATCTATATCCTTTTCCAGGGAGCCTTCCCAACCCAGGGAGCGCACCTGGGTCTTGTGCTTTGCAGGCAGATTCTTTACTGTCTGAGCCACCAGGGAAGCCTGTGGAGTCTATAAGGAGAGGCAACTCATTATCAGGCATTTCTGAACAAGGTCCACGTGGAATGCTGGTCCATCACCACCAAATCAGGATTCCATTTAGAGAAACGGTATCTGTCCAGTAAGGGTAAGAATTTTCCTTAGTGGTCACTTCTTCCAGTGATTTATCTTTCTTCACTAGCCTAAATCCACTGACCAGTCACCTCAAAACTTCTATGAAGAGAGTATTGTATCTCACTGGATGGATGTGGCTTATGCATTCATAGACACAGATAGTATTATTATGTATGTGATGGAGTATGGGAGAAATTCACAGACAGAATTCTTTACACATGTGTTCTCAGAAATCACTGGACTTTGTTGTATTGTAAAAATGATTTTCTGACACTTCTTATCTTTTAATTGGAGGATAATTGCTTTACAATATTGTGCTGTTTCTTGCCATACATCAACATGAATCAGTCATAGGGATACATATGTCCCTTCTCTCTTGACCCTCTCTTCCATCTCTCACTCCATCCCACCCCTCTAGGTTGTCACAGAGTACCAGGCTTGAGCTCCCGGTATCATACAGAAAATTCCCACTGGTGATCGATTTTACACAGGGGAATGTATGTTTCCATGCTAGCCTCTCAAAGTGTCTCCCCCTCCTTCCCCTGCTAGGTCCACAAGTCTGTTCTCTGTGTCTGCATCTCAATTGCTGCCCTGCAAACAGGTTCATCAGTACCATCTTTCTAGAGTCCATCAGTTCAGTTCAGTTCAGTCACTCAGTTGTGTCTGACTCTTTGTGACCCCATGAATTACAGCACACCAGGCCTCCCTGTCCATCACCAACTCCCAGAGTTCACCCAAACTCATGTGCATCGAGTTGCTGATTCCATCCAGCCATCTCATCCTCTGTTGTCCTCTTCTCCTCCTGCCCCCAGTCCCTCCCAGCATCACAGTATTTTCCAATGAGTCAACTCCTTGCATGAGGTGGCCAAAGTATTGGAGTTACAGCCTCAGCATCAGTCCTTCCAATGAACACCCATGACTGATTTCCTTTAGGATGGACTGGTTTGACCTCCTTGCAGTCCAAGGGACTCTCAAGAGTCTTTTCCAACACCACAGTTCAAAAGCATCAATTCTTCGGCACTCAGCTTTCTTCACAGTCCAACTCTCGCATCCATACATGACCACTGGAAAAACCATAGCCTTGACTAGACGGACCTTTGTTGGAAAAGTAATGTCTCTGCTTTTGAATATGCTATCTAGGCTGGTCATAACTTTTCTTCCAAGGAGTAAGCGTCTTTTAATTTCATGGCTGAAGTCACCATCTGCAGTGATTTTGGAGCCCCCCAAAATAAAGTCTGACACTGTTATCACTATTTCACCATCTATTTCCCATGAAGTGATGGGACCAGATGCCATGATCTTAGTTTTCTAAATGTTGAGCTTTAAGCCAACTTTTTCACTCTCCTCTTTCACTTTCATCAAGAGGCTTTTTAGCTCCTCTTCACTTTCTGCCATAAGGGTGGTGTCATCTGCATATCTGAGGTTATTGATATTTCTCCCGGCAATCTTGATTCCAGCTTGTGTTTCTTCCAGCCCAGCGTTTCTCATGATGTACTCTGCATAGAAGTTAAATAAGCAGGGTGACAATATACAGCCTGACATACTCCTTTCCCAATTTGGAACCAGTCTGTTGCTCCATGTCCAGTTCTAACTGTTGCTTCCTGACCTGCATACAGGTTTCTCAAGAGGCAGGTTAGGTGGTCTGGTATTCCCATCTCTTTCAGAATTTTCCAGTTTATTGTGATCCACACAGAAAAGTCTTTGGCATAGTCAATAAAGCAGAAATAGATGTTTTTCTGTATATATGCATGAAAATATGACCTTTGTTTTTTCTTTCTGACTTGTTCTACTCTGTATATTAGGCTCTAGGTTCATACACCTCATTAGAACTGATTCAAATGTGTTCCTTTCTAAGGCTGATTAACATTTCATTGTATACATGTACCACAGCTTCTTTATCCATTCATCTGTTGATGGACATCTAAATTGCACCCGTGTCCTCAGTTCAGTTCAGTTCAGTTCAGTTCAATCGCTCAGTCATGTCTGACTCTTTTTGACCCCATGAATCGCAGCACGCCAAACCTCCCTGTCCATCACCAACTCCCAGAGTTCACTCAGACGCACATCCAGCCATGTCATCCTCTGTCGTTCCCTTCTCCTCCTGCCCCCAACCCCTCCCAGCATCAGAGCCTTTTCCAATGAGTCAACTCTTCACATGAGGTGGCCAAAGTACTGGAGTTTCAGCTTCAGCATCATTCCCTCCAAATAAATCCCAGGGCTGATCTCCTTCAGAGTGGACTCGTTGGCCTAGCTATTGTAGATAGTGCTGCGATGGGCATTGGATCACATGCATCTTTTCAGTTATGGTCTCCTCAGGGCATACACCCTGTAGTGGGGTGGTTGGGTCATGTTGTAGCTTTATTCCTTCTTTTTTCAAAAAATAATCTCCAGTAATGGAAATAAAAACAAAAATGAAAAATGGGATGTAATTCAACTTAAAAACATTTTTTGCACAACAGAAGAAACTATAAACAAGGTGCAAAGACAACCTTCAGAATGGGAGAAAATAGTATCAAATGAAACAACTAACAGAGGATTGATCTCCAAAATATACAACCAGCTCATGCAGCTTAATATCAGAAAAATAAGCAAACAAATTAAAAAGTAGGCAGAAGACCTAAACCGACATTTCACCAAAGAAGACATACAGATGGCTAACAAGCACATGAAAAGATGCTCAACAGTTTCTTTATTAGAGAAATGTAAATCCAAACTACAATGTAAATATAAATGTAAATCCAAACTACAATGTAAATATAAATGTAAATCCAAGCTATAGTGAGGATTTACAATGTAAAACCAAACTACCTCACACCAATCAGAATATCCATCATCAAAAATCTACAAGCAATACATCCTGAAAAGCATGTGGAGAAAAGGGAACCCTCTTGCCCTGTTGATGGGGATGTAAGTTGACACAGCCACTCTGACAATTGTTTATGTTACCGATGTTGGACGTAAATAGAAGCAGGTGGGGGTTTAAGACTACAGTTCAGTGTGTTAAATGATCCTACTCTTTCAGGCAGAAGCAATATGTTCCCGTATAAACCAAACAAACTAGACCTACGTTCACTGAAGTGTGTGTGTGTGTATGTGTGTGTGTGTGTGTGTGCGAGCGCACACGCGTGTGTGTGTTTGGAAAATTCACTTTAATACATAAAACATTTAGCTATGTCCCAATTTATGACCTGGAACTTTGAGTCAATAGGACTAAACTAGTGAAGCATTGGAGACATGATTCGGTTCCTAATAAACATCACACTCATCACTGGCTGACTTGTTTTTAGTTACAAAGCGATATACTCACAGAGCAACACTGGATGGGACACTTAAGGTATCCAGCGGCAAACAGTCCTGATGATTAATGCAACTTTACCATGAGGATGATGACGACATTTAATTGAATTGGAATATCAGGCAGACAATTTTCATCAATAATTAATATGCATTGAGTCAATAAGATAGCTGGATTGTGATCAATATTACATCATAAGGCAGTAATTGCTGAACCCTTCAATACAACTTTGAAGCTCCAAAATGGATTGCAGTATTTTACATCCCCAAACAGTTAGGTCAGCATTTTGTTCAAAGATGAAGTTGTGTATGTCAATACTTAATGATTTGCACAGGACACAGAGAAAATCAATAATGAAACTATGAATAGAGTTCCTGTTTCCTGGAATGTAGTTCTGTGCTGGATCCACAGGGAATTCATGATCTGTGACTCTATATACTTAGGTCAGGCTGTGGGGACACAAAGTTACCTTATTTCAATGATTCTTAAATGGAGTACCAGGAGCAGCAGCATCAATGTCACTTAAGAACTGGTTAAAAAGATGGTTAACTGGTTAAAGAACTGGTTAATTCTGGGGTGTCGACCCTATACTTACTGAATAGGAAATCTGGAGGTGGGGTCCACAGAGCCTGTGTCTTAACAAGCTGGTGTTTGTGATACATGCTAATATTTGAGAATCAATGATACCAGAATGAAGAAAACAGCAGAAAAGAAAGAAGCTGCATGTGATCATGTCTGAATCACCCTGGGACTTACATTCTAGAGGGAGAGATAGACGAGTACATAATAATACAGACTTCACAGACGAAAAATATGGGATGATATGGGACGTCATGGGAGAATTAAGCTGGGGGTAGATCAAGGGATTGCCATTTGATGGAGACAGGAAGGATGAGTAGGTGCTATTCAGGTAAAGTATGGAAGGACTGGTGTTGAAGCTGAAGCTCCAATACTTTGGCCACCTGGTTAGAAGAGCTGACTCTTTGGGAAAGATCCTGATGCTGAGACAGATTGAAGGCAGGAGGAAAGGGGGACAATTGAGGATGGTAGGATGGTATCACCGACTCAATGGACATGAGTTCGAGCAAACTCCTGGAGATAGTGAAGGACGGAGGAGCCTGGGGTGCTGCAGCCCATGGGGTCGGAGAGTTGGACAGGATTTAGTGACTGACCAACAATATGGCAGAGGAATGGTACAGTAGACAGCAGTTGTCAAGGTCTTCTGGGTGATGGGAGGAAGTGCTGGGAATGTTAACAAATAAGAAATGTGAGGGGGGATTAATGAGCCACAATGTGAGTCATAAATAATGAAGCTGGAGTCTGGATGCCAGGTTAGCAGAGCAGATTCGACCCCATGGTTTCTGTCCCCGAGAATGTGGGGCTAATAACACAGTGATTGGTTAGGTTTTTAAAATTTTTGCCTTATTGATGCTATTTTGGTTACTTGCGAAGAATATGGGCAGAGGAATAAGGATGAAGGTGAGAAGACAGTTAGGGGACAATGACATTAACCCAGATGAGAGCTGATAGTGATCTGAATAAAGTGATGGAGGTTTGAGATGAATTAACACATCCAAAACATATACAGGAAGTAAAATCAATAGGACTAAATGCTATATTAGATTTTTAAGAGGAAGGAGTTGTATAGGGCAAATCTGAATTTCCTCACACTAAACATTATCAAGTGAATAGTGATACCATTTATTGGGTTGACTAACAAAGTTTATTCAGTTTTAAGTAGAAATAAAAGACACAGTTTTCATTTTTTACCAAGAATGTTACTGAACAACGTATTCACTAGCTGAATGAACTTTTAGGCCAACCCAACACCTCTATAAAGATAGGGTTGTGGAGACTTTGTTCAGTTTCACTTCAGTTCAGTCTCTCAGTTGTGTCTGACTCCTTGGGACCCTATGGACTGCAGCACTCCAGGCCTCCCTGTCCATCACCAATTCCCAGAGTTTACTCAAACTCCTGTCCATTGAGTCAGTGATGCCATCCAACTATCCCCTTCTCCTCCCACCTTCAATCTTTCTCAGCATCAGGGTCTTTTCAAATGAGTCAACTCTTCGAAGCAGGTGGCCAAAGTATTGGAGTTTCAGCTTCAACATCAGTCCTTCCAATGAATATTCAGGACTGATTTCCCTTAGGATGGACTGGTTGGATCTCCTCGAAGTCCAAGGGACTCTCAAGAGTCTTCTCCAACACCACAGTTCAAACACATCAATTCTTTGGCACTCAGCTTTCTTTATAGTCCAACTCTCCCATCCATACATGACTACTGGAAAAACCATAGCCTTGACTAGGGAGACTTTTGTAGGCAAAGTAACGTCTCTGCTTTTTAATATGCTGTCTAGGGTGGTGCAAACACAGAGCAGGATTTATTCAAATAATCACTACCAACTTTTCCCAGCTTCATCTCATCTTTGTTCTCCACTTGTTTTGGATATCAGAGAGAAGAAAGTGGCTAGCAATAGTACCTTAGTACCCCTCATAAACATTAACTTTATCCTCTATCTGCTCCAGTTATTAAGTTTTATATTTATTTAGTTAAGTATTTCATTACATTTTAGGACCATTACCAGCTGTTGCTGCCTTTTACACTGTTGCTATCTGCATCTACAGGAGAACCCCGGCGGATGTGCCCTCTATAGATCATTGAGGATTCTGATTCTGGAACTAGTGAAATGAATGAGGCTACTTTTCATTGTCACATGGGAGTACAATACAAACAGATACCTGACCCTTCCCCCTTCTTGGTTCAAGTGGTTCCTTTCCAGTCTCTCTTCCTTTCCTGCTTATCTCAGAGTATCTGGAATCTGAGGCTTCCTGGCCCTCCAACAGTACAAAATCCTTCCCCAGTTCTTGGTTATGAGCCCCAGAACTCCTGGAACAAGATTCCCAGGTGGTTCCATGGTAAAGAATCCACCTGCAATGCAGGAGTCTCCAGTTCGATCTCTGGGTTGGGGAGATCCTCTGAAGGAGAAAATGGCACCCCACTCCAGGATTCTTGCCTGGAAAATCCATGAGAAAGGAGCCTGGCTGCAAAGAGGAGGCTGGCAGGCTACAGTCTGTTGGAATGAAAGGAGTTGGACACATGGTTAATGAACATTTAGCTTTCTGATGTCATGGACTAAGTATTTCCTGTCTTCCCCAACAACTCTCAGTCTCTGTACTTGTAGGGACAAAAGGTATTAACCAACCTCCATAATTAAAGAAAACAGATCTTTTAGATGAAATGTGGGCAGGAGAAAATGCTTGAGACTTGTCAAGGATTTTTTTTTTTTTATCTTTTGAAAGAAAACAAAGAGTTTATAGCTTCCAAATGCAAAAATACTCTAAAATTACAATAACTGCAATTGTACTAACTCAGAAAAAAGGAGTGAAAAAATGAAGTAGAAGAGAACTTAGCAACAGAGCCACATAAAATGTTTAAAATGAGATAAAAGGACAGCATTTTAAATCAGTAATTAAATGATGAATGCTGTTATGAGAACTACCAAGTTGATAAACAAAAAGGTATATCCTGGCACATATAAAGAAGCATAATTTATTAAAATGGATTAAAATATAAACAGAAATAATAAGTATTTTGGAAGATAATATTGAAGTTCATTTTCTAGTCAGAGTTAGGCATTATTTCATTCAGACACAAATCCTAGAAGTAAAAATAAATTCAAAGTGTATTGATATGCAAATAAAAATAAATATATAAAGTTTACATATATATGTAAAATCTATAATGTACATGTATGTGTAAATATATATTTGTACATTATACATGCTCAATGGTAAAGAATTTGCCTGCAATGGAGGAAGTCCTGGAGATGTGGGTTCAATCCCTGGGTGGAGAAGATACTCTGGAGGAGGTTAACAGCAACCCATTCCAGTATTCTTTCCTGGACAATCCCATGGACAGAGGAGTCTGGCAGGCAATGGTGCATAGGGTAGCAAAGAGCTGGACATAACTGAAGCGACTAAGCATACATGTATATAATTAACAGAAAGAAATACAGACTGTCTAGTTTAGGGGAGTTCTACTTGCCACACAAAGCTTAGAAGCCAAACAAAAATTATTGACAAATCTTACCTCCCATAAAATCCCCTACATGACAAAATATACCACCAAAGAATCAAGAAACAAGTGATGTACTCTAATATACAATGCTGCTGCTGCTGCTAAGTCACTTCAGTCGTGTCCGACTCTGTGCGACCCCATAGACGGCAGCCCATGAGGCTCCCCCGTCCCTGGGATTCTCCAGGCAAGAACACTGGAGTGGGGTGCCATTTCCTTCTCCAATGCATGAAAATGGAAAGTAAAAGTGAAGTTGCTCAGTCGTGTCCTACTCTTAGTGACCCCATGGATTGCGGCCCACCAGGCTCCTCCGTCCATGGGATTTTCCAGGCAAGAGTGCTGGAGTGGGGTGCCATTGTTCTTATAAATGAATAAGAAAGAATAACAATATAAAACTGTGCAAAGCATATCCAATGGTTAATATAAAAAAGTAGAAAAATGCAAATTAAACAAAGAGCATACAGTTTGCTTCAGACTGGCAGAAATTGCTAGTATCCAAAGCGTTGTTGAGGGTGTGGTGAACTTGTGTTCCATTTGTGCAGTTCCAAGTTGGTACAGATTTTTAAATAAGGGTATCTATCTGTTACATCTAAAATGCACTTCTCTCTTGTAGAAATGGTCACTTGTGTGCAAAAAAGACATGGTAAGAATGGCTATGGGCTTCCTTGGTGGCTCAGCAGTAAAGAATCTGCCGACCAACGCAGGAGACTCGGGAGAAACGGGTTTGATCCCTGGGTTGGGAAGATCCATGGAGGAGGACATGGCAACCCACTTCAGTATCCTTGACTGGAGAATCCCATGGACAGAGGAGCCTGGTAAGTTACAGTCCATAGGGTTGCAAAGAGTGGTACACGACTGAAGAGACTGAGCATGCAAGCACATGAGGATGTATGTGAAAGCTTCACTTGAAATAGCAGAATAATTGGAAACAACCTAACTGCCCATCAACACGTGACCTGAAGTGGTTAGAAAGAAAAAGAATACATGTATATGCTCTGATATAAAAATAATCCCAAGACATTTTTAGTAATAGGTACATGGCAAGAGAAAAATGTACACCATGACACCATTATGAACAAGCCAACTATATATCTACTAATGTGTATGCATATTTATCTATATGTTAACTGCATAAACATGAATCTGGAGAGCACACATCAGACATAAGAAGAAAATAATTGTATGAGCATCAATGAAAGCAGAAAATTTGCATTTTATTATATGCTTTTTATATTATTGTGACTTAAAAATAAAAAAGAAAATAGGTAAATCTCAGTTATGTTGGAATGACTGCATTACATCTTCCCTTTGTAGCAGATTATCAATCCTTGTTTTCTCTGACTCCTATTGGATCTATAGCCCAAGGTCCTTTATTAACATTTCCCAAGCGATTATCTGGAAAAACTATGGTAGGTAACTAAAAATAATGCCTTATGAAGTTTTCATCTATCCATCTTTATGAGATTCCATTAGTATTTCATTCTCTAAATAGGCAAAGAATATCGAGTGTAACCAAACCTCTAAGATCTGTTTTTATTATATTCGGATGCTTTAGGAAAATACAGGGAGCTTGAAAGGATATTTACATTTCTATAACTAGTATTCCTAAAGAAACCCATACCGAGTCCAAACCGATGAACTAACTGACGAACGTGAAGAGGCATTGGAGAGAGGTGATTATTCTGTGTTCAACTAGGTTAGTCAGACATGACTGAAGTGACTTAGCAGCAGCAGATTGAATCTAGCAAATTTTACTTTGAATCTATGTATTAGATGAAAACAGTTGCTCATTATTAGAAGTATCTGACTTTGTATTTGAAATATCTGCTAACACTGATATTAAACTGACATCATCAATGTCTTTGAATGTTTTTCTACTATTGGAGTAAGTGTTAACTACACTGTTTTAATTTTGTTCATATAAAAGAAAATTTGTGATCAGAATCAAAAGAGCTAGTTTAAAGAATAACTCATGTGACCCGAAACAATCAGAAGACCTGTGTGTAAATCCCCCCAATCCAGTTGTAGATGTTGCACTTGAGTTGTATGGACATAACCTTCTGAAAACATTAATGGATGTTAAAGCTGATGCTGTGGCTTCTTCAGTAGAATTGCGTCTTCTGGGTTTCACATGGTCAAACATCATATGGTGGATGGGAAATGTTTTATGCAAATTATATGTTTATTATCAGTTTTCTTGAGATTGTTGTTGTTCAGCCACTCAGTTGTGTCCGACTCTTTGCAACCCTGTGGACTGCAGCATGCCAGGCTTCCCTGTCAATCACAAACTCCTGGAACTTGCTCAAACTCGTCCATAGAATCGGTGATGCCATGTAACCATCTCACCCTCTGTCATCCCCTTCTCCTCCTGCCTTCAATCTTTCCCAGCATCAGGGTTTTATCTAATGAGTTAGCTCTTCCTATGAAGTAGCCAAAGGATTGGAGCTTCAGCTTCAACATCAGTCCTTCCAATGAATATTCAGGACTGATTTCCTTTAAGGTTGACTTGGTCTGAACTCCTTGCAGTCCAAAGGACTCCAAGAGTCTTCTCCAACACTACAGTTAAACAGCATCAGTTCTTTGGTTGTCAGCTTTCTTCATGGTTCAACTCTCATATCCATACATGACTACTGGAAAAACCATAGCCTTGACTAGATGGACCTTTGTTGGCAAAGTAATGTCTCTGCTTTTTAATATGCTATCTAGGTTTGTCATAGCTTTTCTTCTAAGGAGTAAGCATCTTTTAATTTCATGGCTGCAGTCACCATCTGCAGTGATTTTGGAGCCCAAGCAAATAAAGTCTGTCACTGTTTCCATTGTTTCCCCATCTATTTGCCATGAAGTGATGGGACCAGTTACCATGATCTTAATTTTCTGAATGTTGAGATTTGAGCCAGCTTTTTCACTCTCCTTTTTCACCTTCATCAAGAAGTTTTTTTAGTTCCTCCTTGCTTTCTGGCGTAAGGGTGGTGTCATCTGCCTATCTGAGGTTATTGATATTTCTCCTGGAATCTTGATTCCAGCTGGTGCTTCAACCAGCCCAGCATTTGGCACAATGTACTTTACATATAAGTTAAATAAGCAGGGTGACAATATACAGCATTGATGTACTCCTTTCCCAATTTGGAACCAGTCCATTGTTCCATGTCCAGTTCTAACTGTTATTTCTTGACCTGAAAACAGGTGTCTCAGGAGCATACCTGCATACCTGTTTCTCCAGTAAGGTGGTCTGGCATTCCCATCTCTTGAAGAATTTTCCAGTTTGTTGTGATCCACACAGCTGAATGCTTTAGCATAGTCAGTGAAGCAGAGGTAGATGTTTTTCTGGAATTCTCCTGCTTTTTGTATGATCTAACAGATGTTGGCAATTTGATCTCTGCTTTCTCTGCCTTTTCTAAATCTAGTTTGAACATCTGGAAGTTCATGGTTCACGTACTGTTGAAGCCTGGCTTGGAGAATTTTGAGCATTACTTTGCTAGCGTGTGATTGTGGAGTAGTTTGATCATTCTTTGGCATCATCTTTCTTTGGGTTTGGAATGAAAGGTGACCTTTTCCAGTCCTGGGGTCACTGCTGAGTTTTCCAAAAGTGCTGACAGCACTTTTCCAACATCGTCTTTCAGGACTTGAAATAGCTCAGCTGAAAATCCATCACCTCCACTAGCTTTGTTCGTAGTGATGCTTTCTAAGGCCCACTTGACTTCACATTCCAGGATGTCTGGCTCTAAATGAGTGATCACACTATCATGATTATCTCGGTCATGAAGATCTTTTTTGTACAGTTCTTCTTACTACACATGAAAGTGAAAGTTGAGTCATGTCTGAGTCTTAGAGACCCCATGGACTATACAGTCCATGGGATTCTCCAGAATATTGGAGTGGGTAGCCTTTCCTTTCTCCAGGAGATCCTCCCAACCCAGGGATTGAACCCAGGTCTTTCACATTTCAGGCAGATTCTTTACCAGCTGAGCTACCAGGGAAGCCCAAGAATACTGGAGTGGGTAGCCTTTCCCTTTTCCAGGGGATCTTCCCAATCCAGGCATCAAAGGCAGGTCTCCAGCATTGCAGGCAGATTCTTTACCAGCTGAGCTAACAAGGAAGCCTCTTACTACACATGACAAATAGCAAAAAGACATCTCATTGACATTCACCATTAGGCATGAATGGAACTGTCATTACCAACAACAGCGAGAGGATTCCATTTCTGGGTGAAATAAGGGGACTGACTGAAGGGG
This sequence comes from Oryx dammah, assembly GCF_014754425.2. NCBI lineage: Eukaryota > Metazoa > Chordata > Mammalia > Artiodactyla > Bovidae > Oryx > Oryx dammah. Next base: position 6,896,867 of record NW_024070204.1, read on the forward strand.
AAGAGCTCCCTGCCTCCACTGGAATAGTCACAGGATATTTTGATGACCTTAAAAAACCTTTCCAGCATAACAAACTACTTGTTATAGCTCAAGCAGATTACTCGGAATTATATATTAATAGAAATTTTGGACAAAAGAGATGTCACTGATGAGTCATTCGTGAAAGGTTCTGCATCTGTGCAATCATGCATATTTGTACCATTGTACCATCAACTTGGAATTTATTCCTACATAGCACCGAAAGTCCAGTTACTCTTGGATCTAATTCTATTCAAGGGAGACCTTGTGCCTGACTAAACATATGAGAGAGAGAGAGCTTTGACTGAGGCTGTCTCAGTGTCAGGGTTCACACCTCTGTCCCCAAGCTGTATCCAAGATACAAAGCTTTGAGTAGGCTTTGTGTCACTTTCATTCTCGAGGTAGATGTAGAAAGAGATAATGGAATTCATGCACTTCATTCAATTTTTTTTTTCCCTGAAAGGACTGATAACCATTTCCAATATGAACAAAACTTGTTTGCAAGTCAACTTTAGAGATGGTTTAAATTTTGTTTGAAGGCTTAAACCACGTGAAAAAGTCTCATGTTCCTTCCATGCTTTAGCTATGTGTGTCTCATACTGATTTACCAAGAGCTCCTAAGGGCGAATAGCATTCCATCAGGTAATCTAAAAAACAAATCTTCAATACGAGCAATAGTTCATAACTCAGGAACTTTCTAAATAGTTTAGGCTCACTAAAAGTAGATTGGGATTAAAAAAAATGTGACTACATAATATGGCTGGCCTTGATGAAACTGGTAAAATCAAAATAGACACAATTCTCTACATAAGAAAGAATTCAGAAACTTTTTGTATAACAAAAGGCACATTTGATGGCAATAAGCAAAAATTAATTTTCCTGTCCAAATCTAATATCTACTAGTTATGCATTGTCTATGTTACAAAATTTATATGTAATGATTTACATGTATTATCTCATTTATGTTCACAATAATGATATAAATTAGGCATTATTTCCTCCTTTCTACATGTGGGAAAATTGAGCTTTAAGAGGATAAATATTTAAATTTTTACTTCTGGTAGATATGCTGTCCAGAGGGTTTTAGTTTTGTTTTTTTCAAATAATTAATTCAGAAAAGTAGAACTGTGATAATAATACAGGATAAAAGGCTGAATTCCAGAGCTAAAAACTGGACATTTTTATTCAGTTTAGGAGAAAAACAACCATTAGACTTTTGAGGATCCTATGTCACTATCAAGACCATTCGGCATGCAGTATGATACAAATTTCTAAATTTCAGGTCTCAATGGCAAAACAGTCTATTTGGCCTGGAAAATTGAAACATTCAAGAAAATTAAGTCTCTTTATTTTAATTTCCACTCAATTGACACACTTATTCTCAATTAAGCCTTAAAGTATAATGAACTTTGAATATTTTGACCCTCTATGTCTGTGAATCGCTTTTGAGTATTATATTGATTTTCACGCAGCCTGACAAGAGGAAAAACATGCTGAAAGACTAGCTCTGTCATCCCCTACCTCCTCTCCCTCCCCCAGTCAGGAACTTCCCTGGCCTATGCCCTTCTTGCCAACCCCTGTATGCCAGCTGTTGTACTTCCTACTGTACTTATCAAGGTACTGGACTATGAGATTAAAATCTATTCTTTACTGTTTTTTGTGTATATTTGTGTGAAAAGTATGATAAACTTATTATAATACAGTACTATATTACTGACTAACAAAATTGGCTTAATGAACATGCTCTCAGAACAGCACTCATTTGTATACAGGGGACGTACTATATGTACAACAGGCCTAACATCTATAGTTTTAAAACATATCCAATATTATCATCTTTCAAATTTGGGAAGCAGGTAAGCCTGCACCTTTCCCATTTCCAGGCAGGGAAGCTGAGGCTCATAGAGATGAAAGTCCTTACCTGAAATCTTTCAAGAATAGAGTCTGGAACAGGCCTGTGTGCTTGGAAAGAGCTCTTATAACCATTCCACGTGATTCTCTTTGCTGACAAAGGTCCAAGTAGTCACAGCTATGGTTTTTCCAGTAGTCATGTACAGATGTGAGAGTTGGACCATAAAGAAGGCAGAGGGCTGAAGAATCGATGCTTTCGAATTGTGATGCTGGAGAAGATTCCTGAGAGTCCCTTGGACTGCAAGGAGATCAAACCAGTCAATCTCAAAGGAAATCAACCTTGAATATTAATTGGAAGGACTGCTGCTGAAGCGGAAGCTCCAATACTTTAGCCATCTGATGTGATGAGCGGACTCATTGGAAAAGACTCTGATGATGGGGAAAATTGAGGCAGGAAGAGAAAAGCATGGCAGAGGATAAGGTGGGTTACATAGCATCACCAACTCAATGGACTTTAGGAGATGGTGAAGGACAGGGAGCCAGGTGTGCTGAAGTCACGGGATCACAGAGTCAGACATGTTTAGTGACTGAACAACAATGGTGTGATTCTCCACAGACTTATCCTTTTAGGGTCCTTCTCATCTCCTTATATTCTCATGCACCTCTTGTGTTGGTGTAAAATTGTTGGCATCATTATTAAATTGTGGATGTGGCCTGAGAAAATGTATATGTTGTGATCCCAACTGATGATGAGTTGGGTTTCCTGCAGGATGAAGATGGAATCTTACACTTCCTTAATTTTTCTAAGCTTTTAATAGGATAGGAGTTGTCATGCATGCAATAAGTGCTTACTACCTATCTTATGATAACCACAGTCAGCCTTCCAGGTCCACATGTTCTACATGATTCAACCAACTGAAGATGGGAAAGTTTTGAAAATTCCAGAAAGTTCTGAAAGGCAAAACTTGAATTTTCCATCCACTGGCAACTATTTACATGACATTTACTCTGCATTTACAACTAAAATTGACCCTTGAACAATGAGGGGTTTAGGGCCCCCAACCTACAACCCAAAATCCCAGTATAACTTTCAAATCAGTCCTCTATATCTGGGTTCCACATCCCCACCCCAGATTCAGCTCACTGCAGATTTTGTAGTCTTGTAGTGTGGATTTAGTGAAACAAAATGGAAGTGGATCTGCACAGTTCAAATCTCTGGTGATCAAGTGTCAGCTGTGTTTACATAGCACTTATGTTTATTAGGTATTCTAAGTAATCTAGAGAAGGTTTAAAGAAAACAGGAGGATATATGTAGGTTATAGGCAAATTTGATGCCATTTTATAAAAGAAATTTGAGCATCCTTGGATTTTGATATCAGTGGGAGTCCTGGAACAAATCCCCTATGGATACTGAATGACTATGACATCACCATCATAATGAATGGCATAGGGATATTGCTTATTCTTTCACTACTTATTTGAAGGCTTTTAGTGAGTTTCATTGCTTCGAGCGTTGACTTCTTCATATTTAAAATGGGGCTGGCATTACCACCATGCAGTGACTCCCCAAGAACCATAAATGACATGTGTGAAGCACAGCACTCCTTGAGAGCCCATGGGTGGTCATTAATAAAAAGGGGCAGTGGTTATTTTGTACGCAGCATTGTATCTCTTATCAGTACATCTTCTGTTCTCTATGGAACCTCACACACAGGTAGACATTCAATAATAGGAGCTTAACAAATGCATGTTAGTTGATTAATTAATTGTCAAGGAAAGAAGGCTGAAAAGAAAGATGAGCAGAGGAGCTTCTGCCAGAAGCTGCACTCTCTAATCCATCTCCTCAACTCTGCTGTCTGTCCCAAGTTCACACTTGTTAGTGCACGATTGATTGTGGCTCTCCTGACCAAGGGCGGTCCAAAACCAATGACGGCATCTCCCACTCCAAAGATCATTTCAGCTATCAGTTCCCAAAGATAAAAAAAAGAAAAAGGGAGGGCGGTCCTAAGATGGCGGAGGAATAGGAAGGGAAGACCACTTTCTCCCTCACAAATTCCTCAAAAGATCATTTCAACGCGGAGCAAACTCCACAAAACAACCTCTGAATGCAGGCAGAGGACATCAGGCAACCAGAAAAGCAGATCAGTGTCTTCAAAACCAGGTAGGAAAAAATATAAAAGACGAGAAAAGAGACAAAGGAGGTGGGGAGGGAGCTCCATCCCGGGGAGGGAAGCCCGTCCCGGGAAGGGAATTCTAAGAAGAGAGGTTTCCAAACACAAGGAAACACTCTACCTGCCGAGTCTAAGGCGAGCCTTGGAAACACAGAGGGCAACATAACAGGAAGGAAAAAAGAATAAATAATTAAAACCAACAGATTACGAGCCCAACAGTAACTCCCCCAGCGGAAAAGCCGCGCAGACGCCTGCAGCCGCCGCTAGCAAGTGGGGGCAGGGCAGGGAAGCGCGGGAGCCGCTGCGCTCGGTAAGAAGCGGGCAGAAACGCCCCACGCGTAACCAGAGCGAACGAACTTGGGCGAGCAAACCAGGCTGGGGGATAGCTACCACGCGAAAAGCTGGAACATAAGACCCCGCCAGGACCGCGCACAGAACAAAGGACTGAACGGAAATAGCCGGCTGCAGACCATCCCCCGCCGGGGACAGGCAGCCAGAGCTGTAAGGGCTGGAAAGGGGCAATCGCAGCCCCGGAGAGACCACCTGAAAAGCGGCAGGCAGGCTTCTTTGCTGAGACTTCAGGGGATGCAGGACAGTCACCACCCGCCTCACAAGGAGCGCCAGCAGTACACCCAGAAAACTGAGCAGTAGAAACAGAGAAGGGGACAAGTCCCGGCGACCGCGCTTGCCAAGCTCCCGTGCTCGCCAAGCTCCCGAGCTGCTCGGACCCGGGAGGGGCGCAGAGCGCAGTCCCAAACAAGTTTGTGCCTCTGAGGGTTACCTGGGCGCCAAAACCGAGCGGCTTGGACCGGGGAGGTGCGCGAAGCCTGGGGCCGGCCTCGGATGGTTCCTGGCTGAGCTCCGTGGAGCCGGAGCGGTTTGTGCGTTGTGGGGGGAGACAGGTCCAGTGGGGTTGAGACGCTGTGTGCCCACGACAGTGCTATTTGTTTGCAGCATCCCCCCCCTCCCCACAGCGCGACTGAACTAGTGAGCCTAAAAAAAAAAAAAAAAAAAAAGTGTCCTCCACCGCCCCCATGTGTCAGGACGGAATTCAGACCCTGAAGAGACCAGCAAACAGAAGCTAAACAGAGGGAAACGCCTTGGAAGTGACCAACACGGCCCACAACATCAGAGAAGGGCCAGATATATCTTCACAATTTTTACAATCATTCCTTTTTTTTTTTTTGCTTTTTTTTT
>NW_024070204.1:6902203-6929108 GCF_014754425.2 Oryx dammah
CTTTTTTTTTTTTTGCTTTTTTTTTGTTTTTTTTTTTGCTTTCTTTTTTTTTTTTTCTCAAACTTTTTTTTAACTGTTAAGTCTTCTATTTCTCTACTTTATATTTCTATAACTATTACTTTTCAAAAAAAAAAAAAGACTCTACTTTTTTAAAGCAAACACCATATATAGTCTTCGCGTGGTTGTTGTTGGTATTTCATTTTTAATCTTGGGTTTTTTTTTTGTTTTTTTTTTTTCTTATATATATTTTTTTCCTTATTTTTTTTCCTTATTTCTTTTTCTTAATATTATTATTACTTTTTTTAATCTTTTCTCTTTTTTTTCTTTCTTCCTTCTGCTTCGTCTCTTTAACATTGTATTTTTGAAAATCTAACCTCTACTCTAGGTTTTTAATCTTTGCTTTTCGGTTTTTGTTGTCAATCTTGTACATTTCATAACCCAATCTTACCTGACAGCGAGATTACTGGCTTGACCACTCTCTCCTCCTTTTGGACTCTCCTTTTTCTCCACCAGGTGGCCTCTGTCTCTCCCCCCCCTCCCCCCATCTCTTCTATATCCAACTCTGTGATTCTCTGTGTGTTCTAGATGGTGGAGAGCACCTAAGGAACTGATTACTGGCTGGACCTGTCTCTCTCCTTTTCATTCCTCTCTCTTACCCTCCTGGCAACCTCTATCTACTTCCTCTCTCTCCTCTCCCCTGTATAACTCCGTAAATACCGCTGAGAGGTCCAGACTATGGAGCGCACATAAGGAAGTGACTATTGACTAGCTTGCTCTCTCCTCTTTTGATCTCACCGCATCTCATTCCAGTCACCTCTAACTACCCCCTCCCTCTTCTCTTCTCCATGTAACCCAGTGAACCTCTCTGGGTGCCCCTCAATGTGGAGAAACCTTTCATCTTTAGCCTAGATACTATATCATTGGTGCTGTATAGATGGAGAAGTCTAGAGACCACTGTAAAAATAAAACCGAAAACCAGAAGCAGGAGGCTTAAGTCCAAAGCTTGAGAACATCAGAGAACTCCTGAATTCAGGGAACATTAAGCAATAGGAGCTCATCAAATGCCTCCAAACCTACACTGAAACAAAGCTCCACCCAAGGGCCAACAAGTTCCAGAGCAAGACATATCACACAAATTCTCCAGCAACACAGGAACACACCCCTGAGCTTCAATATACAGGCAGTTCAAAGTTACTCCAAAACTTTAGACGTCTCATAACCCATTACTGGTCACTCCACTGCACTCCAGAGAGAAGAAACCCAGCTCCACCCACCAGACCTCCAACACAAGCTTCCCTAACCAGGAAACCTGGACAAACCACTGATACAACCCCACCCACAGTGAGGAAGCTCCACAATAAAGAGAACTCCACAAATTACCAGAATATAAAAAGGCCATTCCAAACGCAGCAATATAACCAAGATGAAGAGACAGAGGAATACCCAACAGGTAAAGGAGCAGGAGAAATGCCCACCAAACCAGACAAAAGAGGAAGAGATAGGGAATCTACCTGAGAAAGAATTCCGAATATTGATAGTGAAAATGATCCAAAATCTTGAAGTCAAAATGGAATCACAGATAAATACCCTAGAGACAAGGATTGAGAAGATGCAAGAAAGGTTCAATAAGGACCTAGAAGAAATAAAAAAGAGTCAATATACAATGAATAATGCAATAAATGAGATCAGAAACACTCTGGAGGCAACAAATAATAGAATAACGGAGGCAGAAGATAGGATTAGTGAAATAGAAGACAGAATGGTAGAAATAAATGAATCAGAGAGGAAAAAAGAAAAACAAATTAAAAGAAATGAGGACAATCTCAGAGACCTCCAGGACAATATGAAACGCTCCAACATTCGAATTATAGGAGTCCCAGAAGAAGAAGACAAAAAGAAAGACCATGAGAAAATCCTTGAGGAGATAATAGTTGAAAACTTCCCTAAAATGGGGAAGGAAATAATCACCCAAGTCCAAGAAACCCAGAGAGTCCCAAATAGGATAAACCCAAGGTGAAACACCCCAAGACACATATTAATCAAATTAACAAAGATCAAACACAAAGAACAACTATTAAAAGCAGCAAGGGAAAAACAACAAATAACACACAAGGGGATTCCCATTAGGATAACAGCTGATCTCTCAATAGAAACTCTTCAGGCCAGGAGGGAATGGCAAGACATACTTAAAGTGATGAAAGAAAATAACCTACAGCCCAGATTACTATACCCAGCAAGGATCTCATTCAAATACGAAGGAGAAATCAAAAGCTTTACAGACAAGCAAAAGCTGAGAGAATTCAGCACCACCAAACCAGCTCTCCAACAAATTCTAAAGGATATTCTCTAGACAGGAAACACAAAAAGGGAGTATAAACCCGAACCCAAAATAATAAAACAAATGGCAACGGGATCATACTTATCAATAATTACCTTAAACGTAAATGGATTGAATGCCCCAACCAAAAGGCAAAGACTGGCCGATTGGATACAAAAACAAGAACCCTCTATATGCTGCTTACAAGAGACCCACCTCAAAACAAGGGACACATACAGACTGAAAGTGAAGGGTTGGAAAAAGATATTCCATGCAAATAGAGACCAAAAGAAAGCAGGAGTGGCAATACTCATATCCAATAAAATAGACTTTAAAACAAAGGCTGTGAAAAGAGACAAAGAAGGCCACTACATAATGATCAAAGGATCAATCCAAGAAGAAGATATAACAATTATAAATATATATGCACCCAATATAGGAGCACCGCAATATGTAGGACAAATGCTAACAAGTATGAAAGGGGAAATTAACAACAACACAATAATAGTGGGAGACTTTAATACCCCACTCACACCTATGGACAGATCAACTAAACAGAAAATTAACAAAGAAACGCAAACTTTAAATGATACATTAGACCAGTTAGACCTAATTGATATCTATAGGACATTTCACCCCAAAACAATGAATTTCACCTTTTTCTCAAGTGCTCATGGAACCTTCTCGAGGATAGATCACATCCTGGGCCATAAATATAACCTTGATAAATTCAAAAAAATCGAAATCATTCCAAGCATCTTTTCTGACCATAATGCACTAAGATTAGATCTCAATTACAGGAGGAAACCTATTAAAAATTCCAACATATGGAGGCTGAACAACACGCTTCTGAATAACCAACAAATCACAGAAGAAATCAAAAAAGAAATCAAAATATGCATAGAAACTAATGAAAATGAAAACACAACAACCCAAAACCTGTGGGACACTATAAAAGCAGTGCTAAGAGGAAAGTTCATAGCAATACAGGCATACCTCAAGAAACAAGAAAAAAGTCAAATAAATAACCTAACTCTACACCTAAAGCAACTAGAAAAGGAAGAATTAGAGAACCCCAGAGTTAGCAGAAGGAAAGAAATCTTAAAAATTAGGGCAGAAATAAATGCAAAAGAAACAAAAGAGACCATAGCAAAAATCAACAAAGCCAAAAGCTGGTTCTTTGAAAGGATAAATAAAATTGACAGACCATTAGCCAGACTCATCAAGAAGCACAGAGAGAGAACTCAAATCAATAAAATTAGAAATGAAAATGGAGAGATCACAACAGACAACACAGAAATACAAAGGATCATAAGAGACTACTATCAGCAATTATATGCCAATAAAATGGACAACCTGGAAGAAATGGACAAATTCTTAGAAAAATACAATTTTCCAAAACTAAACCAGGAAGAAATAGACAATCTTAACAGACCCATCACAAGCACGGAAATTGAAACTGTAATCAGAAATCTTCCAGCAAACAAAAGCCCAGGTCCAGACGGCTTCACAGCTGAATTCTACCAAAAATTTCGAGAAGAGTTAACACCTATCCTACTCAAACTCTTCCAGAAAATTGCAGAGGAAGGGAAACTTCCAAACTCATTCTATGAGGCCACCATCACCCTAATACCAAAACCTGACAAAGATACTACAAAAAAGGAAAACTACAGGCCAATATCACTGATGAACATAGATGCAAAAATCCTCAACAAAATTCTAGCAATCAGAATCCAACAACACATTAAAAAGATCGTACACCATGACCAAGTGGGCTTTATCCCAGGGATGCAAGGATTCTTCAACATCCGCAAATCAATCAATGTAATTCACCACATTAACAAATTGAAAAATAAAAACCATATGATTATCTCAATAGATGCAGAGAAGGCCTTTGACAAAATTCAACATCCATTTATGATAAAAACTCTCCAGAAAGCAGGAATAGAAGGAACATACCTCAATATAATAAAAGCTATATATGACAAACCCACAGCAAACATTATCCTCAATGGTGAAAAATTGAAAGCATTTCCCCTAAAGTCAGGAACAAGACAAGGGTGCCCACTTTCACCACTACTATTCAACATAGTTCTGGAAGTTTTAGCCACAGCAATCAGAGCAGAAAAAGAAATAAAAGGAATCCAAATTGGAAAAGAAGAAGTAAAACTCTCACTGTTTGCAGATGACATGATCCTCTACATAGAAAACACTAAAGACTCTACCAGAAAATTACTAGAGCTAATTAATGAATATAGTAAAGTTGCAGGATATAAAATCAACACACAGAAATCCCTTGCATTCGTATACACTAATAATGAGAAAGTAGAAGAAGAAATTAAGGAAACAATTCCATTCACCATTGCAACAAAAAGAATAAAATACTTAGGAATATATCTACCTAAAGAAACTAAAGACCTATATACAGAAAACTTTAAAACACTGATGAAAGAAATCAAAGAGGACACTAATAGATGGAGAAATATACCATGCTCATGGATCGGAAGAATCAATATAGTGAAAATGAGTATATTACCCAAAGCAATTTACAAATTCAATGCAATCCCTATCAAGATACCGGCGATATTTTTCACAGAACTAGAACAAATAATTTCAAGATTTGTATGGAAATACAAAAAACCACGAATAGCCAAAGCAATCTTGAGAAAGAAGGATGGAACTGGAGGAATCAATTTGCCTGACTTCAGGCTCTACTACAAAGCCACAGTCATCAAGACAGTTTGGTATTGGCACAAAGACAGACATATAGATCAATGGAACAAAATAGAAAGCCCAGAGATAAATCCACATACATATGGACACCTTATCTTTGACAAAGGAGGCAAGAATATACAATGGAGTAAAGACAATCTCTTTAACAAGTGGTGCTGGGAAAACTGGTCAACCACTTGTAAAAGAATGAAGCTAGATCACTTTCTAACACCGCACACAAAGATAAACTCAAAATGGATTAAAGATCTAAATGTAAGACCAGAAACTATAAAATTGTTAGAGGAGAACATAGGCAAAACACTCTCTGACATAAACCACAGCAGGATCCTCTACGATCCACCTCCCAGAATTCTGGAAATAAAAGCAAAAATAAACAAATGGGATCTAATTAAAATTAAAAGCTTCTGCACAACAAAGGAAAACATAAGCAAAGTGAAAAGACAGCCTTCCGAATGGGAGAAAATAATAGCAAATGAAGCAACTGACAAACAACTAATCTCAAAAATATACAAGCAACTCCTGCAGCTCAATTCCAGAAAAATAAACGACCCAATCAAAAAATGGGCCAAAGAACTAAATAGACATTTCTCCAAAGAAGACATACGGATGGCTAACAAACACATGAAAAGAGGCTCAACATCACTCATTATTAGAGAAATGCAAATCAAAACCACAATGAGGTACCACTTCACACCAGTCAGAATGTCTGCGATCCAAAAATCTGCAAGCAATAAATGCTGGAGAGGGTGTGGAGAGAAGGGAACCCTCCTACACTGTTGGTGGGAGTGCAAACTAGTACAGCCACTATGGAGAACAGTGTGGAGATTCCTTAAAAAATTGCAAATAGAAATGCCTTATGACCCAGCAATCCCACTGTTGGGCATACACACAGAGGAAACCAGAATTGAAAGAAACACATGTACCCCAATGTTCATCGCAGCACTGTTTATAATAGCCAGGACATGGAAACAACCTAGATGTCCATCAGTAGATGAATGGATAAGAAAGCTGTGGTACATATACACAATGGAGTATTACTCACCCATTAAAAAGAATACATTTGAATCAGTTCTGATGAGATGGATGAAACTGGAGCCAATTGTACAGAGTGAAGTGAGCCAGAAAGAAAAACACCAATACAGTATACTAACACATATATATGGAATTTAGGAAGATGGCAATGATGACCCTGTATGCAGGACAGCAAAAAAGACACAGATGTGTATAGCGGACTTTTGGACTCAGAGGGAGAGGGAGAGGGTGTGATGATTTGAGAGAATGGCATTGAAACATGTATAATAACATGTAAGAATCGAAATGCCAGTCTATGTCTGATGCAGGATATGACACGCTTGGGGCTGACGCGCGGGGATGACCCAGAGAGATGTTGTGGGGAGGGGGGTGGGAGGGGGGTTCATGTTTGGGAACGCATGTACACCTGTGGTGGATTCATGTCAATCTATGCCAAAACCAATACAGAATTGTAAAGTAAAAATTAAAAATAAATAAATAAATTAAAAAAAAAAAATAAATAAATAAAAAAAAAAGAAAAAGATCCTCAGTACACACATTTCCATTCTCATGCACAGCAACCTGAGACTATATTAAAGCTATAGCCTCATGCAGCCAATTTGGGGGTCAACAGACTCAGGATTCCTATTTCATCAGGCATTGAGGAAGTGGGAATGGGAATTCATGCATAGGAAGGATAGAGAATGGAATTTTCCAGAAAGTTTTCTGCACTTGTGCCAATCGTTTTCGGGGTGGGTGCAAAGGTGAGTATTCTAGGGTAGCTGCTTACTGAGGTTGGATCTTGCAGTTTTGTTTCATACAGTTTTCATTTAAATGCAACTGAACACAGGTAGAGAACTTTCCAAGTTTCTGCTGAAGAGTGGTGTAATGTGATTTGTTGTTTACTCGCTCGGTCTTGTCCAGCTTTTTGTGACCCCATGGACTGCAGCCCACCAGGTCCTCTGTCCATGGGATTTCCCAGGCAAGAATTCTGGAGTGGGTTGCTGGTTCCTTTATCAAGAGATCTTCCCAATCCAGGGATCAAACCTGAGTCTCCTACACTGCAGGCAGATTCTTTAGCACTGAGACACTTTTAGTGCACCACTTAATGAAATCAGAAAACAATCTTTTTTAGCTGTCACTCTGTAAAATATTGTCTAACCTGCCTTCTCCATGTGACCCCTAAACAGTTATTTTCACTGAAATCTATAGTATTGTACTGGAGTTAGATATTTTATGCTATTATATTTGTGATATTTTTAATTTTGTCTTGATAGTCTTAGAAAATTCCAGGCCTTTATAGAAATGATTTCCTGATATTCTAGTTTTGATAGTCTCCTTCACCATGCAATAAGGAAAAAAAAATTCATTATTTAGTTGCAAATATACACAAATGTAAGTATCCATGTCTATTTAGAGAAGGGTTAGGTCCCAAGGATGTTAAGTAGAAGACTATTTGAGCTTTTAATTTCATATCTAGGGAACATACACAAAGTCTAAAACTCAGTGAACACATTTATGACAGTCCATACAGCTTAAATATCATAACATTCTCTGAAAAAACAATTCAGTACTTTTCTTTCTGGCTGAGTCCATGTTCCTTTTTGAGAAAAGGGAGACATAGAGTTCAGTTAGCAAGAAAATTAAAGAGAGCCCTGGGAGGAAATTGGGTGACAGACAGTCACAGTGAGGCCCGGAGAACAGGGGAAATCAGAAGGATCCATCCAGGAGCTCCAGTGGGACCATCAAATAGCATGCGGTACTTACACAGAAGGACCCGTCCAGTCGGCCTCCAAGAGATCCCCCAGCCCTGATCATGTGCCTGGGAGATGGCCTCATGGGGGTGGAGGGAATACGACATTTCACAGCCGATGAAGTGGCTACGTGAAAGCAGGCTGAGCTAACATGCACTTGGTACATTTGAATCAAAATGATTTTCTTTAGTGACTTGGAAATCCAAGACCAGAAGGAGTTTGAGGTGGAGAAGAGTGGGGCAAAACCTCAAACTTCTGATCAGAAAGGCTGGAACCAAGGCCTGGCCAGTGAGTGGGGACCAGACTTGGAGAGTCACAGAAGTCATGGCTCTGTGCATTGGAAGCTGGCTGGAGGGGAACCTCAGATATGGACCCAGGCAGCCCGTGCCACTGCCAGCAAGGCAGGAGAGGAAGACTGGCTGCTATACCAAAGCTGACTTGTCAGCTGACTCCCTGTGGGTGTGGACTGTTCTTAAAGGGCCTCCTTGCAGGGCAAGGAAGCACTCCTGATGACAGGGCTGTGAAGGGTTCTCCCTCTCGTCTCAAAGCAGACCTAAGGCTTCCTTCTTCCCAGGAGGCTGCTTCCAGGCAAATTGTTCCAACTGGGACAAGGTTGCATCACCAAAACTGTTGAAAACTGCTACCATACTATGTATGGATGTGAGAGTTGGAGTATAAACAAAGCTGAGGGCCGAAGAATTGATGCTTTTGAACTATGGTGTTGGAGAAGACTCTTGAGAGTCCCTTGGACTGCAAGGAGATCCAATCAGTCCATCCTAAAGGAGATCAGTCCTGAGTGTTCATTGGAAGGACTGATGCTAAAGCTGAAACTCCAATACTTTGGCCACCTGATGCGAAGAGCTAACTCATTTGAAGAGACCCAAATGCTGGGAAAAATTGAAGGCAGGCAAAGAAGGGGACGACAGAGGATGAGATGATTGGATGGCATCACCAACTCAATGGACATGAGTGTGGGTAAACTCCGGGAGTTGGTGATGGACAGGGAGGCCTGGTGTGCTGCAGTTCATGGGGTCACAAAGAGCTGGACACGACTGAGGACTGAACTGAACTGAACCATAACAAAGGCATGCTATATTGATAGGAAAACCCAGGAAGACCATGTTGATGCACAGAGGACAGGCAGCAGGTCAAGAAGTGCCCAAGAGGGAAGCCCACTGGCCACGTCACAGAGTTGCTGGAGGCACAGGAGATTTTGGAGTCTTTGAAAAATTCCAGTTCCACTAGAAAGTATCTCGACCTAATACATTTTCAAGGTGTAGACAGAAACTAGAGTGACAACTGAGTTATTTAGCATGGACTTAAAATTAGCTCTATAACTGGTACCATGAATTTTCTTAGAGCACCCCTTCACTTACGTAAGTTTACACAAGGGACCATGCTGTGACCTAGAAGTTACTCAGTGAGCAGAACAGGTTAGAATGGAGGGATAAGAATGTTTCATAAGGAAGGTTTCCATCAAGCCATAAAAACACTTCAGATGATTATCTGTCCAAATGACCAGGAGGAATGCTCTAGATTTAATGCATACTTTCCCAGGGGAGGACTGGGTAAGCTGGCAAATCCTTCAATGATGTCATTCTTATGCCCCAGGATCTCTTCAAACTTTTCCATTCTCATTTTTGGACAATAACATAATTATCGCAGTATGTCATGCCATTAAGAATATTCTAGATTGGTTTTTAAAAACCATCTTGTCTTTGTTATTATAAACACTGTAGCCCTGTTGGGAGCGAAATGAAATCACCTATCAAGGAAAGTTTCCCTACTAATGGTTGGCAGCCCTTATTAGGTGTAGATTTCCACTTATTTCAGCTTCTGGGGTGAAGCTTACCTTACCTTACCTCACCTTACCTTACCTTACCTCACCTAGAAGCCTCCAATCTCTGGGAGCACCTTTGAAAGCCCAGTCTATGTGACTTTCTTCATGAGTCTATACTTTTGGAGTTAAAATGGTGTTAGCAATCCATCAAGAAATAAACCATCATCAGACCACCCTGGCCAACACTGACTTTTGCTTCATCAAACGATGCCACCGATAAGGGATTTATCTCCAAAATATATGAGCAGCTCATGCAGGTCACTATTAAAAAAAAAAAAAATTTACATAAGGTCTAAATAGACATTTCTCCAAAGAAGACATACATGTGGCCAAAAGGCACATTAAAAGATGCTCAACATCACCAATTACTAGAAAAATGCAAGTCAAAGCTAAAATGAGGTATGACTTTACACTGGCCAAATGACTATCATTAAGAAATCTACGAACTATAAATGCTGAAGAGGATGTGGAGAAAAAGGAACCCTCATACCCTGTTGGTAGGAATGTAAATTGGTACAGCCACTATGGGGAACAATATGGGAGTTCCTTTGTAAACTAAACATAGAGCAACCACATGATCCAGCAATCTCTCTCCTGGGCATATATGCAGAAAAAAATCACAAACTGAAAAGATACATGCTCTCCAATGTTCATTACAGCTGTGTTTATAATAGCCAAGACTTGAAAGCCACCTAAATGTCCATCTACTGATGAACAGATAAAGAAGATGGGGTCTAATTGAATATTACTCAGCCATGAAAAAGAACAACCCATTTACAACCGCATGGATAGGCCTAGAAATTCTCATACTAAGTGAAGTAACTCAGAGAAAGAGAAATATCATAGTATATCACTTAAGTATGGCATATAATAAAAAATGATACCAATGAAGTTATTACAAAACAAAAACAGACTCCTCACAGATCTCAAAATCAGACTTAACAGTTGCCAAAGAGAAAATGTGGGGGGAAGTGATAAATCAGGAGACTGGGGTTAACACATGCAATGCTACATATAAAATAGATAACTAATAAGGACAACACTGGGAAATCTACTCAATATTCTGTAATAACTTATATGTGAAAAAGGGGCTTCCCAGGTGGCTCAGTGATAAAGAATCCACTTGCCAATGCAAGAGACATAAGAGATGTGAGTTCAAACCCTGGTTCAGGAAGATCCTCTGGAGGAGGAAATGACAACCCACTCCAGTATTCTTATCTGGAAAATCCCATGGACAGTGGAACCTGGTGGGCTGCAGTCCACGGGGTTACAAAGAATTGGACATGACTGAGCAAGCATGCACGTTGCATGTTGCCTATGCAAAGAGAACCTGGAAAAGAATGGAGATAAACATACATAGATATGTAAATGAAGCACTTTGCCGTACACCTGAAACTAACACAGCATTGTATCAATAAATCAATTATACTCCAATAAACAGTTTTTAAAGTGTTTATCCTGTGGTGGCCCCTTCTCAGGGTCATTAATGTTTCTGCTTTCTGCGCACTTGGCCTGCTATCACCTGTTTTGTGTTTCTGTGAGGCAGGGATTAATTCTGATATACAGGAGTGAACAGAATGCTCCATTTATAGTCACACAGAGAGGGAGCAGATCCTTGTTGGGGATGGCATATGGGAAGCCAGCAATGACCAATTCATTTAGCTGGTCCTTGGGAGTACATCTGTTAGAAACCTTGAAAGCAGAAAGGACTCAGCAACATCATGACGGAGGTACGCATCTTTTAGAATTGATTCCTCCAGAAAGAGTTGCTGCCTTATGCTTTACTCTAAATGTGAATTAATACTAAAAGCAACCCAGAGAGAGAGATTTCTGAGATATGTAAATTATATTTCTCACACCCTTGATCCTGAAAACAAGGTAAGCACTTGGAGGTCAAAATAAGCTTGCTCTAAAAGAGACTTTCAGAACGTTCAGTGGCAGTTGGATTAGATGATTCAATCGTTGCTGTTGCTCAGTCACGAAGTCATGTCCGACTCTTCATGACCCCTTGATCTGCAGGACAACAGGCTTCCCTGTCCCTCACTGTCTCCTGGAGCTTGCCCAAGTTCATGTACATTGAATTGGTGATGTTCAAGGAGATCAAACCAGTCCATGTTAAAGGAGATTCAATTGTACATATCCTGAAACACCTCAGTTGGGATATCCAAGGGGTACCCCAAATAGCACTCCACAACCCCACTGAGTTCCTCAACAAATTGAAAAATAAAGCAAGCTGCACAATCTTTATTACAAATAAAGGTAAAATTAGATGTGTCGGTTAGCTTGAGAGTCAAAGGAGATGATTCACCACATTCCAGGATCAAGCCAACCTTCCTATCCCAGTCTCAGGTAGTATTAGGCTGAGTTGGACCAGGTGGGGCTTCTAGAGCTTCATACGTGCAGCCTGGAGAAGCTGAGATGCATCATGTTCTCCCTGGGTCGACCCTCTACCAAGGCAGAGAAAGACAGAGCCAAGCCCACGTTTCCTGACCAATAAGACAGGTCACTCACTGCTGGCAAAGCTAAGGTCAAGGTTACTCCCACTGGGCTCTATCCAGAAGGAAAGGGCAGGAGGTGGCAGCAAGTTGTCCTTCACAGTTCATAACCATGGAAGTGCCATTCCAGGGCTTCCCACGTGGCTCAGTGGTAAAGAATCTGCCTGCAAATGCAAGAGACGTGGGTTCAATTCCTGGGTTGGGAAGATCCCCTGGAGAAGGAAGTGGCAACCTACTCTAGTACTCTTTTCTGGAGAATCCCACAGACAGAGGAACCTGGCAGGCTACAGTCCGTGGGGTCAAAAAGAGTTGACTGAACATATGAGCACACACACATGTGATCTGGGAGATTTAATTAAAGCAGTGTAATTTTACTTTGGATGAGTGAATTTAGAAAGTAGAATTGGTTCTGTGACTGTCTCAGTGTCTTATCTATGAGGTGGGAAGAGGCAAGAGTCAGTCATGTGAGCTGGGAGTGGGTAACCTTTGGTCATATTTTGTGGTTTGGGCAGCATCCTTGTTTTTGTGTGTGTTTAGACACGACTGCCCAGGAGTCCTGTTTTCTTCTTGCTCCATCGTGATCACAGAGTGTCCTTGTCTTGTGCTGAGTGTTTTTTAAAATTATGTTCAACAGGAGAGCCTCCTGGTTTAGCTGATAAAAGCAAATCCGTATCAAGCTGTTTTTTAATTGCTCAGGTCATGGTGATTATGGGAGGGCTAAAGTCTCTCTGAACCACCATGGGATCTCTAATTCTTTGCCTCCAGCCAACTTATCTACCATATGATACAATATTCCTCTCCATCTCCTAAAATAAAATGAAGGAGGAGGAGGAGGGATGGCTGAAAGAGGAGGAGGAGGAGAAGAAGAAGGAGAAGAGTAAGAGAAAGATGAATAAAATTAATGTTAATTCACACACTGGGAGGTTGCCTGTGGGGTCCTCTCCTTACGCACTCTCCTGGACTCTCTCAAAGACTCTCTCTTGCTGCCCAACCATCAGCAAAGTCCCTCATAGGTGAAAAGCCAATAGTACCAAGTTCTAAGAATCACAGATACCTGGGTTCTTATTCATAGGCTCCTGTAGGTAAAAGAAAATTAGGAACAAAGTGATGTTTAAGAAACTTTTTTCTCAGTATCTTTTCCCATAGACAAGGAGGGAATAGTCATCAACTTCAGGTGCTTGACTTCAGTTTTTTTCTTTTCTTTTTTTTGGCCACCCCATGTGTATTGTGGGATTTTAGTTCCCCAACCAAGGATTGAACTGGGGCCCTCGGCAGTGAGAGGGTGGAGTCTTAGCCACTGGACCACCAGGGAATTCCCATCTCAGGTGCTTGTGAACCTGCTCCAATGCCGGCACTAGGGGAACAGCTGCCATCTTTCTGCCAAGTTTCTATTTACATTAGAAATTAAGTTCTTCTCTTGCCCCAGAATCCTGAATTAATAGCTTCGTTCTTTGCGAGGGAGTATATTCACCAGCACAAGTAAATAAAACGGTGACAGTTTCAAGGAGAAGCAGCACAGCACACAGCAGGCTGGAGGAAGTTTACAAATCATTAGTCTGTTTACCTCACAAACGTGTGCAATTCATTCTGAGTAATTAATCTCAAAAGGAACATTACTTAGAATGAATTTATGATGTTCAGGTACTAAGCAGTTTAAAATCATTTCCCCATAGGGAAAAAATACTTTTGAGAGGAGAAAGTGCATTCCCTGGATGAGGCACACCTGAAATCTTGTGCCTTGAAGGACCAAGCCTGAGCGTCCATGGCCTCTCTCTTGGTTTGTCTTTCCCTCTGCTTCCCCCACCCCGTCTCTCTCCAGGCATTAAGGATCGGAGGGGATTGTCTCTACCTGCTTTTTGTGCCGGCGTCAAGTGCCCTTAAAGTGTCCAGTTATCTCCAAGGGAAATGTCTGAGGAGTTAGACCCCAGACATCTCTCGTCCTCGCATTGCTGCACTTGTTGGAACCTGGGGACATGTCATGTCAACTCAGCGCCTCACTGTATTTCCCTCCAATCTCACTCCAAGCTGAGCTGTTGGTAACGATCCCTGGCTTACCCTTTGTTGCTCTCAAGGTTTTCTTTGCCAGCGTGATGGGAGGATCCTGCTCATTCAGGACCATCAGATGTGTGAGCTTCCGTCTCTGTTCCCACCTCTCCAGTCCTCCACCCCGCATTCCCAGTGCACTCATTTTCTACCACTTTCTAAGTGGTGCTTTCACCACCCCTTGCTTTGAACATGCTCTTACAGTCGTCCAGATGAGCCTTATCATTTCCCCGTATAGCACCCCAACAATTCCTTAGGGCCTAAAGTGAATTTCACCTCCTCTGTGAAGTCTTTCCCAAGGCTCCTGGCTTCTCCATCTTTTGTCTCACATAGCATTGCTAAGGGCTTCCCTGGGAGCTCATCTGGCGAAGAACCTGCCTGTAATGCAGGAAACCCCGGTTATATTCCTGGTTCAGGAAGGTCCCCTGGCGAAGGGATGGACTACCCACTCCAGTATTCTTGGGTTTCCCTGGTGGCTCAGGTGGTAAAGAATCTGCCTGCAGTGCGGGAGACCTGGCTTTGATCCCAGGGTTGGGAAGATCCCCTGAAGGAAGGCATGGCAACGCATTACTCTTGCCTGGAGAATCCCCATGGTCCGAGAAGTCACAAAGAGTCAGACACGACTGAGTGACTCAGCACAGCGTCACTAAGATCTCTGTGAGATTGTGGACTATAGTTCATGTGGTTACTCACTCACATGTCTGTCCTGCCAGTTTACCTACAAACTCAACATGGCCATGCTCCACATCTCACCAGAAACATGCTCTCCCTATAACCAAGCACAGGTTCATCAGGGTAGTTTTCTTCTAACTCTTGCCATAATTTGTTGATCATCTCCTGATCTGCCACACCAAAATTTTAACAGAGCTAGTTTATTCTCTTCCACTTTGTCTTCTTGACATTTACTATTCCCCTCTCAAATTTCAAAGAAGTCTTTATATATATGTTTATATATACATATATATATATAGTTTCTTTTTCCTCAGTGCAAAGTGAAATATTTGAGAGGAGAATCAAGGAACAAGAGACCTACAAATCCAAAGTTGAGTCCCCAAAGCAGGTATGAGAAGATGTTCAAAATATGACAGAGAAAAATGTCTATGTATGCCTCTTATGCTCTACATATACCTCTTATATCTTGTATGTTAGTTCGAAGACTGATTTTTTTTTTTTTTAACCAATAGTAGTTTTGGATGAGATGGAAGCCCGGTGAGAGCTGAGCAGGTGAACTTTTGCTTTCATTGAACTTTTGAAATTTATCATTAATATTCTCATCTTTTATTTCCTTACTATTCTCTTTTTATGAAAGAGAAGGGTTAGATCAGATCCTTGGCTTTTGTAAAAGATTAGTAAAGAAGCAAAGATTAGAAAAAAGAGAAAAAGATATCTCCTGTCCTAAACCTGCATGTTCACCATTTCCAAACCTCTAGAAGAGGGTTTCTTGGCTTTGTGAGCCTCCGTGACCCAGGAATCTAACCAGAGTTTCCTGCATTACAGGCGGATTCTTCACCAGCTGAGCTCCCAGGGAAGCCCTTAACGATGTTATGTGAGACAAAAGATGAAGAAGCCAGGAGCCTTGGGAAAGATTTCACAGAGGAGGTGAAATTCACCTTAGGCCCTAAGGAATTGTTAGGGTGCTATACATGGAAATGATAAGGCTCATCTGGACGACTGTAAGAGCATGTTCAAAGCAAGGGGTGGTGAGAGCACCACTTAGAAAGTGGTAGAAAGTGAGTGCACTGGGAATGTGGGGTGGAGGGACTGGAGAGGTGGGAACAGAGACGGAGGCTCACAAAGCCAAGAAACAAAGAAGCAAAGATTAGAAGAAAGAGAAAAAGATATCTCCTGTCCTAAACCTGCATGTTCACCATTTCCAAACCTCTAGAAGAGGGTTTCTTGGCTTTGGCATCGTCAAAATTTTTTCTGGGGCTCTCCGATGTATTGTAAGATACTTGGCAGTGTCACTGGCCTCTACTCTCTAGATGCTGGTGACACCTCCTCCCTGTTATAACAACAAAGGATCCTCTGGGGACAAAATCACTCCTGATTGGGAACTACTGCTCAAGAACTACAGTTCCCAAACTTCATGCTGAGGTTCCCCAGGACACTGTAATAGCTCTCAAAGGTGTCAAAGCAGATATCAAAATTTCCATGAAAACACAGTGACATTTTTCTGACATCATAAAGCCTACCAGTCTGGGTAATTCATAGTTGAAACATTAAATTGCTATCCTACTTTGGATGACATTCAGTATTTGTGAATCTGGATTTGAAGAATAACTATAATTTAAATAGCAAGTACTAAGTAAATATCAATGTAGATTTTTTTTTTGCAATTTTATTGCAAAGTTTCAGAATCTGTTTACCAGCCAATAGGTGGCCAAAATTTACAGGATTATTAGAATTAAAAATTTACAAAGTTGTTTAGATTGAAATACACAGTTAATTGAATTGTTGTCATTTCTTTAGGCCTAGGACTCACATGAACAAATAAGCGTGTACCATGAACCAAGAGACTTTTGAAACTCTGAGTGCCAACAGAGATGACCATTCATAATACAGAGTTAGGAATCACTGAGTGTATATATTTTCTTTCCAACTGTGGTTGGTGTATAACATTGAATTTTTTTATTTTTTTATTTTTTTGGTGGAGGGGAAATATTTGAAGGAGCTTGGGTACCATGATTCTCTTTATTAGCTCATGTGAAGATGAGTTGATGAAGCTGGTGGCAATTTTGGGATTATGGTGGGGCTTGAGGACATTCTGATGGTGTTTTCAAGACATTATAATTGTTTCTTTTAGCTTCATTAAATAAATCACATGATGTAATAGACACCTTGGCCCATGACTTCCCCTACACACTCCAAACAGCACAATATTTGGCTTTGGATCCAAAAAGGCATTTGTATAGTATAATAAAGGAATGTTTCCTTAAAAAGAATATAATTGAGGCATAAATCAGGAAAGGAGAGGTTTTGTTAACCCCAGGAAAAAGGTATGGGAAGAATGTATCAAGAAGAGTGAGGAAAGAGAATGCCCTACAACTGAGCGGGGAAAAGAAATATTATAGATGCATGTTGAATTAGAAAAGAAGACATTTCAGTGCATACGTGGAAAAGACAATGGTGACTAAACACAAGTGGTGGGTTGGAAGAGAAAAGGGCATAAGAGAAGCATGTTAAAAAATGTTCATGTGCATTAAGGAAGAAATAATCAGGAGGGATCTGGAGAGAGTTGGAGAATAAGTTTCTGTATCCTGGCTGAGTTAAATTTGATGCCATATTGCCCCGTAGTAAGAAAGCTAAGACAAACAAATGCAAGAAATCCCACCAACCAAATATAGTACACCACGCTTTCAAAGGTGGCATTTCCAATTTGACATATTCATTTGTCATATTATCTTGCTACCTCTCACATAGAGATGAAGCCAAATTCCCCTTCCCTCAAATCCGGTTACTTTATGATTACTTTGAATAGTAGATGCTAATGTTAATTGATCAGTCACGTCTAAAACTCTTTGCAACCCCATGGACTGTAGCCCACCAGGGTGCTCTGTCCATGAAATTCTTCAGGCAAGGATACTGGAGTACGTTGCCATTCCCTTTTCCAGGAGATCTTCCCCACCCAGGGATCAAATCTGGGTTTCCTGCATTGCAGGCAGATTTTTTTTTTTTTTTTTTTTTTTACCATCTGAGCCACCAGGGAAACCCAAATGCTAGATGCCTACATGCTCGGCAGTGATGTGAGTCCTATTCCAGGACTTCTGATTCTGGGCATTGAACAGCCCTGGAAACTTCTGCTTTTGTATTCCAGGGGCATAGGGCCATTATGTAAGAATTTGATTAAGTGGGGATGGTCCTGCCAGAAGAAGATCAACATGACCATATGAAGACAAGAAGAATCAAGGGCCTGACCCACAACCACAGCTGGACTCCTAGCCAACAGCCAGGAGTGAGCCATTGCAGTGAAGACATTTTGGAAATGGAATTTCTAATCCCAATTGGGCCCCCCAGCTGATGGTATGTGGAGCAGAGTTGAGTTGTCCCAACTGAGTCCTAACCAAACAAAAGAATTTTGAACACATCAGTGTTTTCAGTCACTCAGTTTTGCAATGTGTAAATTGGGGTTTTCTAGAAGGAAATGGCAACCCACTCCAGTGTTCTTGCCTGGGGAATCCCAGGGTTGGGGGAGCCCGGTTGGCTGCTGTCTATGGGGTCACAGGCAGACACGACTGAAGTGACTTAGCAGCAGCAGCAGCAGCCTCAACACTGTTCAGAGAGAATGGCCCAGTTCACTGGTCTCTCACTTCCTTCACTCAGGGCTTCCCTGGTGGGTCAGATGGTAAAGGATCTGACCACAGGACTGGAGACCCGGGTTCAATCCCTGGGTCAGGAAGGTCCCCCAGATAATTGAACGGCTACTCACTTCAGTATCCTTGCCTGGAGAATTCCATGGACAGAGGGGCCTGATGGGCTACAGTCCATGAGGTTGCAGAGAGTCAGACATGACTGAGTGACTAACACTTTCGCTTTTTTCACCTTCAACATTATTCAGAAAGATTTCCCAATTCACTGGTCTCTTGCTTCCTCTACTTGCTTGACCTAAGTGATTTTTAGTGAATATACTTTATATCTGTCAGGGTCCAGACAAGAAAATAGAAACCACTCCAGAAGTTTTAAACAAGGAAATTCAATACTGGAGTCTCTTATACCCAAGATGGGAGAATGAGAAGCCATAGGAGAGGAAACCTAGCTGTTGATAAACACCGGAGTGCCGCTGTTATTCTTGGAGCTGACAGAGTAACGTAAAGAAGGATCCAGCGTCCAGAAGCTAGAACCATCATATGGAGACTATTTTGTGGAGATTAGGACTGTGGAAGGTGGGGCTGACCAGCAGGCAGTGAAGCCACAGGCAAGAGGTTTCTTTACATGCCTGTGCTTATTGAGTCTCCTTCATTGTTCACTGGACTGACACAGGACTGCCGTGACCGCTGAGCTGCAAACCAGATCTGAGGGGCACGCATCCTGTTGTATGCAGAGTTACGCTCTCTGAGACAAGAAAGGCTCTGATACAGTTTCATAATCATCTGTTAGAACTTCTCTTGTCCTGAAGCTTCAGTCCATGTATAGATTCACTCCTGGTAAAGCTGACTGCTGGGCACACTGCCCAGGCATGTTCGAAATGCACTTTACTTGTGCTGACCTCAACAAGATACAGCGACAGTTACAAGGGTGGGGAAAGGATAGGAGCTCGAACAAGTGGCGGCCTCATAATGTACGATCACAGTAGAGGACAGGAAAAGGACGGGGGTCTCTAAAGCCAGTCATTTCATTCTTTATTTTCCCAACTTTTTCTCTCTAATTAATGCTGTGACATGTTCCTATATGCCCCCATTGACTAAATCTCAAGGTGTAGATTTAAAAAACATTTTGATTCCTATAGTATGCACTTAAGTGCAAGTCAGAAGAGATGGTGTGATAACATTATATGAGTGACATCGCACTATTTTGTAAGGAATTGTCCTCTTTATTTTTCAAAACTGAGTGGACAGCCACAGGTAGACAACCAGAATCAAGAGATTTTAAATCTTAGCCGAGAACCCACAGTGTGGTAGGAACAGGCTGAGA
The DNA here is from genome assembly GCF_014754425.2 of Oryx dammah. NCBI lineage: Eukaryota > Metazoa > Chordata > Mammalia > Artiodactyla > Bovidae > Oryx > Oryx dammah. Next base: position 6,922,025 of record NW_024070204.1, read on the forward strand.
GCAAACTTATAAACCCTTTTCTCCTTAAGTTTAGTCATTAGAATGTACCTCATGGTTGGTTATTGTTATTTTTATGTGCCATCCTTAATATGTAGGCAAAAATATAGATCGATCAATATGAAGAGCCTTTTCAAACAATTCACTGCATCAGTTTAAAGTTTATTAGGATATCAGAATCTTTCAGAGTATGTGAGGAATTTCATCAGTGGATTACAGTGGCCAAAGGAAATAGAAAAGTTATAAATTAAAAAAATGAAAGTGCAAATGTCAAACAATGGAATCAGTTGCCTTATTAAGACATAGTTGATTGATTTGGAGCAACTTCTGCATTATCCTTGTTTTATATTTTGGTGATTTTTAAGAGCAAATCTTTTTTGGATCAAGAAACATTGTAGGAAATTTTGTTGAAAACATTCTCTCATTAAAATAAAAAGCTCCTACTCTCTCATTTATTTCAAAATTAAAATTTGCCTTGGGAGAATTTCCTGGCAGTCCAGTGGTTAAGAATCTGCCTTCCAAAGCAGGGGACTCTGGTTCAATCCCTGGTCAGGGCATTAAGATCCCATACGCTTCAGGGCAACTAAGTCCCTGCCCAGCAACTAAGATGCCTCACAGTCATAACTAATGATTAAAAGAATTGCCTTGGTCTCTAGGAGCTCCCACCACTGAGACTAGGACAGTCGGGAGGGAAGTGAGAGAAAACCCAGGCATGGAATCGTACCTGATGGAGGCCAGGGGTAGGCAGACTGGGGCCAAAATAGTGGTCCGCAGCCTCTGAGAACCTGACTGTGCCTGATCCCAGGCTGAATAGAAAGCACCCACCACTACCTCCCCCTCCCTCTGCTACTTTCGCCCGCACGTCAGAATGCTTTGTTTCTGAACACGGCGAGACTGTCAGCCTTGGGCAGGTCAATCTCCACAGCTAAGCACAGCTATTAAGGCCCCACAAACAAGATGGTCCGTCTCTTCTCTGGTTCTCCCTCCTGCCTTATTGGGTTGTTACATAGCAGGGACTGTGGAAGAAATGACCAAAAGGGAGATCTAAAATTCTCTATGTCTGTTGGTCTTACGAAAAAATGAGGACTTGGTCACTAAAGAAATCCTACAGACAACTCAGGAGAGTAAAAACTAAAAGCACCCTTCCTGCCATCTTTGTCTCCATCAAGTCCACCAGGACATCTTATCCCTATAGTAACCACCACCTCCCTTTCCCCACTCAAGTACAAATGACATGACTGCAAATCAGAAGCCTCTGGGTCCAGGGAATCAGTAGCTTATCTCCCAAAGGGAAATATAGACATCTACTGAAATATTTTTAATTTTATGAATTTCAAAGGGTCAAATACACATCAACTTGAAACGGGTATTGGTTTCACTCTTCTCAGCATTACAGTAGAAATACTGCTGTATTTTATAAGACAAATGATCTTTCGCATTTTCACATTTCCAGTGCTGTGCTTTCCTGTACCAAATTGAAATTGTTTGATTATATCTTAAAGCATTTAAAATAATGTCAATGATAAACATTCTTGGGTTTAAAACATACAGTGTTTTCTGTTACTGACCAGATGGAAAACAGTGTAAATTATGATGTTATCAATCAATTAAAATATCCGTATGCTTTGAAATTGGGAACTGAGATTCTTTTCAAGAATGTGTCCCCAAAATAGCTCATGGCAATTTAAATTTCAGTTGAGCTGCAAAAACCCTAAGAGCAAACATATCTGTCAAATATAAAATAAGTTAAAAACGTAGTGTTAAGTTTTGTAATAATCATTGCCAAAAAAGTAAGTGAAAAAATATTTCTCCCTACAAATGACTGGGGCTTGTTAATTCAGGTATTCCTAAATATTCTAAAGTAATACTATTAAAAATAATTCAATGTATTTAAGGGCAATAGCCTGACTCAGAAGGGAAATTGCTGAGTTACTTTTTGCTTTCCAATCATTTGGGCTTCAGCTTAAGTAGGATTAACAGTATTACTGGAAAACTAATTTCAAGGTCTGGACCTTTCTTTTTTTTTTTTTTTAAGTATGACAGTTTATTTTTAAAGTGCTATTTCTCCGAGGGGAAAAAAAAATCTTTATTTTACTGAAATATGGTAGGTTTCATAAAAAGGCATACACATGCATGTATGAAAATAAATTTAGGGACTCTTGGGCTCAGAGGTTAAAGTGTCTGCCTCCAATGCGGAAGACTTGGGTTCGATCTCTGGGTTGGGAAGATCCCCTGGAGAAGGAAATGGTAACCCACTCCAGTATTCTTGCCTGGAGAATCCCATGGACAGAGGAGCCTGGCGGGCTACAGTCCACAGGGTTGAAAAGAGTCGGACATGACTGAGCAACTTCACTTCACTTCTTCAAATAAGTAAAGTTCTTGAATACATCTTAAAATGCATGTTTCTTATACATGGTCTTCACTGCTGTGTATACTGCCCCTTTCATCTGCTGGAGCTGTCTGTGGGACTGGACTATCAAAAGGTCACACTCAAACCTTAAGGATGTGTGAGTATCACTCCCCTGGAGTTTGCAATGTGCTCCAGACATACCTCTATATCTCTGCTGATTTGGTCAGAAGTTGTGTTAGAAGTGAAAAGTTAGAGCTTAATAGCTCCATGACTTTATACATTCAACTTAACTATTAATTTCTCTATGGTTGCATTTTGTGATGATTTAAGAGCACAGCTTTGTTTAGTCTTGGAAGTAGATAAACATGTATAAGAGTGGCAACATCTATGACTCCTGTGCCAGATTTCTGGCTTCCCAGGTGGCGTTGGTGGTAAAGAACCCGCCTGCAATGCAGGAGATGTAAGAGACGCCGGTTCTATTCCCTGGGTCGGGAAGATCCCCTGGAGAAGGGAATGGCAACCCACTCCAGTATTCTTGCCTGGAGAATCCCATGGACGGAGAAGCCTGGTGGGCTACAGTTCTTGGGATCACAAAGACAAAGAGTCGGACACAACTGAAACAACTTAACATGTGCCAAATTTTAAGTGGAAGAGGCAAAAGAATTCAGGAAACAAAAGATCATCTACCTGTATGCTGCTGAAAAATTCGTGACCTCCCCCTCTAGTGATTCAGGTGGTGTGATTTAATCATGTCCTTGAAAGAGTGACATATTGCACGCATGGAGTGTGTGAGCCATCCATTTAGACAAATTCACTCACAAATTACTGCAAGAGACTTGAAAAAAGGGTGTTTCCACCAGCTCATAGTATATGGTCAGAGAAGGCAATGGCAGCCCATTCCAGCACTCTTGCCTGGAAAACCCCACGGACAGAGGAGCCTGGTAGGCTGAAGCCCATGGGGTTGATAAGAGTCGGACACAACTGAGCGACTTCACTTTCACTTTTCACTTTCATGCATTGGAGAAGGAAATGGCAACCCACTCCAGTGTTCTTGCCTGGAGAATCCCAGGGATGGGGGAGCCTGGTGGGCTGCCATCTATGGGGTCGCACAGAATCGGACACAACTGAAGCGACTTAGCAGCAGCAGCAGCATAGTATATGGTAAAATACAGTATTTATTTATTTACTAAGCTTTGGTTTATATACTTTCCCTATTTTCCATGAAAATAATAGATTTCAATAGACTATGATTTGGCCAGTTTTAAGAGCATAATATACTCAAAGTTTTTCAAGCATGTGAGAAAAGTGGAGAAGGAAATGGCAACCCACTCCAGTATTCTTGCCTGGGGAATCCCATGGTCGGAGGAACCTGGAGGGCTACAGTCCATTGGGTCGCAAAGAATTGGACATGACTTAGCAGCTAAAAAATAAAAAGAAAAGTATACTAGTTATATGATGTCCCCTTATTTCAAATAGGGTTGCGTTTTAAAAAATTATTTTAATAAAAATCCTTAAAATGGCATACCACAACCAGTTCTAAGTCACCTCAGTCATTTCTGACTCTTTGTGACCCCATGGACTGTTGCCCACCAGGCTCCTCTGACCATGGGATGTTCCAGGTAAGAATACTGGAGTGGGTTGCCATTTCCTCCTCCAGGGGATCTTCCCAATCCAGGGATTGAACCACATCTCCTGCATTGCAGGGAGATTCTTTACCACTGAGCCACCTGGGAAGCAAGTATACATAAATAATAGCTAAGAAAGTGGATTTATGTAGTGTTCTTCTTTCAGGAATCTCCCATGTGTCATACATGTCTATACATACATTTTCAGGATCTATCTCTTTACCATGAGGTTTCTGAAATTTTACATATTGTATAGACTGTCTGCAGTCTATAGAAGAAGATCTGCAAAGTTTAGACATTCAGCAGACTCATGGCATGTCAAATCTGGGGCAATTTTCCATTGTGATTCCATCAGCTGAAGAGTAACATGGTGGTGGTGGTTTAGTTGCTAAGTTGTGTTCAACTCTTATGACCCCTAAGGGCTATAGCCTGCCAGGCTCCGCTGTACGTGGGGTTCTCCAGGCAAGAATATTGGAGTGGGTTGCCATTTCCTTCTCCAGAATAGTAACATATAGAAGTATAATAGAAGCAACTTGCAACAGTACTATGACCTAAATCACTTACAGAACTCAAAATTGTGGGAAAATAATTCAGGTTTCTTTGGCAGCAATTTAAGAAGAATTACTTCCTTTACTGTTCAATAAATATACATACACAAAAGAGGTTGCTGAAAACATAACCAGTGAGAAAACAAACAAGGTTAAAAGTAACAAGAAACAAAAATCACCATTCAGTAATCTCTTTATCTTGAATCTCTATTCTTTACCTTAAAGAACATGCTTTGTAATGTTAGTAAATGTAACATAATCGTTATAGCTCTGAAATAAATAGGGTCAATTTTTCAAAGCCTGACACCGTGATATGGATGTAAATTAAGTAGACTTAAATATATTGTCATGCTGAATTACAATGGAGCAATTAAGAAATCAGACGTTGCCCTTCGATTCACCTGGGGGTAATTTACTACATGAGAAAAGTTAATCCTGGGAAGATATTCTAAACCTTCAGGAACAAATAATAGCTACTCTAAACTGACTACAATGATTTGCCTTATATGATTTGTAATGAACACTGTATTCACTGCATTGCCTGATGTCAGAATAATAGTTAATATCTATCAGTGATTGGTTTCCTGAGCTTCCTTCAAATACTTAAAATCTTCATAATTTGCTCTGCAGACATGCCCTTTAATCCCTTCTTTTGTTGGATAAAGTATTTTACTCAGAATGTGAACTACAGAGCACTTATTTGACAAGAATCACAAAAGCAAGTAATAATTTAGGAATGATATTATATTTTCCTGGCTCTGTCCATTTCTGAATATCATCAATTTAAAGAACATATATGCCTACACATAAATAAATTGCACAGCACTTGGCCCCGTTTAGACTGTTAAAACAGAAAATGAGTACTCTTTGTCTATGACAGTCTTGATCAGTGTGCTATTAAGCACATGTCAAAACCTGGCTGAATTAAGTAATTTTTATGAGAATAGGATAAACAGTCTATCTAATTGCTTAAATATTGGCTCTCTACAGGCAATCAAGACAAGTACCAAAATCAGACATACTTGAATTGAAATATCTAAGTTTCTTAAAAAGTCTCTTTTCCTGAGTAACATAGCAAAGCTATGCTCACAGTTATTTAAAGATGTCATTAAAAAGCAATATATAAAATTTAGGAAATTTGTAGTAAAAAAAAAAAATCCAGTTTTTGTGGCCAAAATATAAGGTAAGACTTTTCTGATAAGCAAGAAAAATAAGGAAACAATGAGCAGTTTGGGGAAACAACATATAGGGCTGAGAGAGCTAAGCACTCTTTTGTTTTTACTTTAGCTGTTAATACTAGCAAACACTTGTAGCTAGACTTGTCCTTCACAAAGCTAATTGCTTTCTGAATTCCACCTAGCATTCTTCTCCCTCTATGAGTTCAGTCAGTCGTGTCTGACTCTTTGGGGCCCCATGGACTATAGTGCGCCAGGCTCCTCTGTCCATGGTATTTCCCAGACAAGAATATTGAGTGGGTTGCCATTTCTTTCTCCAGGGGATAGTCCTGACCCAGGGATCGAACCCATGTCTCCTGCATTGCAGGCGGATTCTTTACCATCTGAGCCACCTGGGAAACCCCTCCTCCCCCTACACCCCATTGTGGGATTCTGCATCTCAAGAAGAAGAAGGTCAAGACCACGGACACCAACTTCACGGATGCCAGACCCGGATGCTAAGTTGTCTGATGACCGCTGTAGCTGTTCTGAAACTTTGCAAAAGAAAAATAAAGCAAAACCTTCATGAGGACATAAAACCTCTCCTTATTCCCCAGACAGGGTGCAGGGGTTGGATTAGTTCTTGAGGCACTAGCCTGCCATGTATTCCCCTTTCCCAGGAAAAGATAAAAGCCATTTTTCTCCCTCCTCCAAAACTCTGTTTCTATTTGTTTTCGGTATTGGTGCACAGAAAGCCAAGATTTTTGGCATCAAGTTCAGAAAGTGTCATATTGTGCCAATGTCAGTGCAGACAGTCTTGTTTTAGATAAATTTAAGTGCAAATAAGATTCCTTCGACAGTGTTCCAGGCCCCTATGTCAGTCAGGAGAAATCTGGCAGGGACAGTAGCCAACAATGTCCAAATTTAAGTGCTCTAAAACAACAGCAGTTTATTTTTTTTTTGTTTGGGTTAGGCCAGCATGCATTGGGCTGCCCTGGTGGTTCAGTGGTAAAGAATCTGCCTGCCAATACAGGAGACATAGGTTCGATTCCTGAGTCAGGAAGATCCTCTGGAATAAGAAATGGCAACCCACTCCAGTATTCTTGCCTGAAAAATCCATGGACAGAGGAGCCTGGCAGGCTATAGTCCATAGGGTCACAAAGAGTTGGACACGACTGAGCACAGCACATATAATTTTACCACAATGAAAAAGTAGAATAAAAGAGATTATCTATGCATTGCTGGTGGGAATGTAAATTGATACAGTCATTATGGAAGAAGTCAATATGGAGATTTCTCAAAAAACGGAATAAAACCACCATATGACCCAGAAATCCTGATAGTAGGTATATACCCTGAGGAAACTAAAATGGAAAAAGACACACATACCCCAATGTTCATTGCAGCACT